>NW_026554296.1:0-49020 GCF_027596085.1 Anoplopoma fimbria | reverse complement strand
AATAAGTTACATCTGGCACATCTTGTGAAGGGTGTGTGTAAGGCAACAGCGGCTCTAAAGGTGCTAAAGCAGAACGAGTTGCAAATTCAATAATCAGGTTTTTGTGATATGGACTGGTGGGATCATCCACTGGAATTATTTTCTTAAGTGACCCATATCTCTTAAGACACTCAACAATTTTCTCATCTGTTTCTGTATTAGTAACACCACTAATAATCACAGATCTTTTTACATCCACCCCTGCCTGCTGAATGAAATCCATCTTGGTACATACAAATTAACTTATCTCAAAACAAATGAAATGATCTCAAAAGTATCTCAAAGACCAAAAACAATGGCTTCACACATATTGGGCTCCTGGCTAGCTCGCCACTTTTGTAATGAGTACAAGTTATGTTTTAAGGTTTTAAAGAAAGAGAAGTTATGGACCAGTCATCTAGTAGTTTGCACTAGGTTCGTCTAGGGAGCCCAATGTGTATGAAAAAACCACTGAGAACAAAAAGTAAGTTTTAACCAAGCATTTGTATTTGATATTTCATCCAACAACATTAAATCATAACATACATTTTGTCTTTCAAACATATAATATAATGGGGTTCTTAAGACGTCAGCAGGGGGAATAAATAAAGGATTCAGTTCATTCCAGTGATCAGTTCATTTCCTACCACACTACTCGTGGGAAGGGGAATTGGGTTTTTTTCCAAATTCATTGGGTAGCTCGCCATCAAACACTTTGTCTTGGATGATTTGAAAATCCACCGAAGAGGGTAGACACAAAAACCTGACCTACAAAAGGTCACAAGGCAAAATTAATTCATCATCAACTTAAAGATATGGTAATGAAATACTTTTCTAATATTGTACAACATCATAAATTCAGTACAACAATAATTTAAATCACATTAGAAATCATTTAACAAAAATTATTAACTGCATTAAAGTCAACAGCAATTGACACATTAATTCCTCAAACAAAAAGGAAAACAACCCGAAATACTCTAGGCTAAAATTAAAACCCCGGCTGATACATAAACCACACAAATTAATGATTAACTTTCATTGGTCTTAAATCATCGTTTTCCCTATGGGAGTTTTGGATTACAACCGTTATGCTAACGCTAATCGCTAAGCTAGCGGGCGCTAGCTAAAGGCTAGTCCGCTGAGAATGCTACAGACTGACAGTACATCAACTCACCGCTGCCTGCAGAGGATCAAACACATGTAACACGAAGAGCTTCAGCTGCGCTAGCCTTGCCGTACGAATGGTACGCAATGAAAACAGGAAGTTACCCGACATGACCCGGATATTTATTACACAATGCCCATCAGGGATTGGCTGGGCACTTTACTGCTTAATGTCATTTTATTAAGCAAATCTTAAACCAGGAAAAAATATTTTAAAGAGCTAAACTTCCCTGGGTTACAAACGCGTACGACCATACCGCTGGCAAAGCTTCGCCTCCTCCACCCCAGCCTCCACGCCTTTTTAGTATAGAGCTAACCTTACATAACAATTGTCGAAATGGAATTTAAATTCTAACCTCGGGCTCATTTCAGTAGACCGGGGGGTCTATGCATGGTGCTCCCTGTTTTGGCTTAGTAGCTGCTTGGCCATCCAGGGAGCATGTCAATAGCAGAGTCCCAGCGCCAAGTATAACTGTATTGCCATTGTTGCAATAAATGGATCAAAACTATGACGCAAGTGTTCCTGACTGAATGGTAATAACACTGTCTCGACTGACAGCGTTTTCACTTAAATGTAGCCCCGCCCTCAGGTTCCCCATCAGGTAAGTTTCTGTTAGCTCTGTCAGTTAGTTCATACATGTATGTCTGTTAGCACCAGCGCAGTTAGCATCCACGCTGTTAGCACCATTAGCTTCTAGCAGGCCGGCTCAGCCGTTGCCATGTTGAGAGCTGTCTGGAAGTAATAGATATGCTCGGAGTTTGGAATTTAACACCTCTAACGTTACTGTAGGAACGAGTGCAGGATTAATTTTGGCTGTTGAATCTTCAATTTCCGTCCGTTGGTCACCAGTTTTGTCCAGACTGAAATAGCTCTACAGCTATTAGATAGATTACCATGACTTTAGGCTACAGACATGTTTATGGTCACCAGAGGTTGAATCCTACTGACTTTAGTTGACCTCGCTTTAGCTCCTGTGGCACCAAAAGTACAAACTCCTCACTTATGCTGTGATATATGTCTACATCTACCAGCAGCGTTTGTACGACATTATGCACTCATATATTTCATAGTGACTTTGCTCATATAATCACTTTACCTCTGGTACTGCCAGAGGTTCGCATTTTTGTTTTGAGTGAAATGTCATTATTATATATCTGACATCTGATATTTGTCAATTACTTACATATTTGGCTGATTGGAAGCTGTGGAAACACAACATTGACATAACATCACCTTTAAACGGATGTGGAGAACTTCTTAGCAAACAGTTGCTTATTTACACATCTGGGAGTTACAAAGCCACATTATCATCCATTTGGCTTTTCGGTCTCCCCCAACTCCTGAGGAAGATATCAGCTTTTTTAGCTGCTAAATGCTCCACTATGTTCACCAGCTAGTCTCTAACCGTGTCTGCCTGCTGTTTACGGCCCTTTCACTGTAAACAGCTGCCCGTTTTGGCAGAAAAAGGAGGCGTGAGAACAGTGAGTGAACCAAACCAGTAAAGTTGTGGGCATTGTTTAGCCACAATGACCAAATACCCGTAAAGTTAAAGACATTCCCGACAGCTTCAGCTACTTGTTTAGTGCTAATTAACACGTTAGCATGCTGACTCACTAAACAGAGAAAGTGAACATTCCAGTTTGTTGATGCATGTTAAGGACTTAATTGTGAGCATGCTAGCATGCCAATGTTAACATTTATCTACATTTTACCGGGTTCATTAACCTGCCTGTAAACTTTCAGCCTTGTCAGCGTGTTCACACTGGAAAAGAGATTAAACAAAGTTTACTCAAAGCAGTGTGCTGTTCTCCCATAATTCAATGCACAAAGGAAATTGAGGAGCAGCTCACAGCTGGGGGCAAAAAAGGAATTGACTTTTGTGACATAGCTATTTGAAACTTCCTATTAAAGGCAATTTACCTTAACTAACTACTAACTAACACAAGAAAAATATACATTTAATTTCCACTTTTACCAAAGGTAAAAAACAAAAAACAAAATCTTAAGACTAAGGTCTAATTTTGATGCGAGTAACTGTCTATTAAGTTGATAGCTTTAAGTTAATTTGAGATATCCCTGCTGTTGTATTTGATTTATTTTTATTTTTTCATTTTCTGACATCTCTGTATTAATTTGATGACTATCCTGCTCAACTTGAAGCAAAAATATTTCTGTAATTTCTGTAAATGTAAAGAGGCTTAATTGTATGTACTTATTTTTGAAAAAAAAAAAGAAAAGCTTTGAAGTTTCATTTTCAAGGGCATTCCAAAGTCGCAGTTACATTCAACCTCACATGTATTGTATCATTTCTCTTAACATAAAAAGGCATGTTGATGTTAACTGCTGAAACCATAGCCTATACTATAATGATCAGAACATTGCATATACTGTATAGAATTAGTATGTACTATGGGTTTGGGAGACCTGATGTTGACTAAAACTAACAAATGAGAATTCAGCTGCCTTAAAGTTAACACTATCAAGTATCAAGCATGACATATGGAGGGCTGTCTTTAGAGACATGAATCCAGTTTGTAATGGCAAACTGGGGAAAGAAACCATTTCACCTGCACTCACTTGAATATATTTGCTTGCAGAAGCGTTGATTCATCTCCCTGACTACGCCCCACGCGTCTGCAGATAACTCTAATCGAATGTTTGCAGTGCCAAGTGAGTAAGGGTAAAATGCATCCGCTCTGCGTTCATCAACACCTCCCTTTGTTGTTTATCTGACTGTTTTTCTGCCAACCTGCTGATGGAAGAGTTTATTTAGTCTCTCTGTCCTTGTACAATCAAGGAAAACACTATGTAAACTAACACTGCACACTGTGCATCTCCATAAAGGGCGATGAGCATTTATTCTACATTTCCACGCTCCTAAATAGCTCCCAGTTTCACTGCACTCATTTTGAAATTATATAAGTAAACATAACACCGCAGCCCACACCACACATTCATTAACATGCCTCTGAGCAAACTGTAGTCCGTACAACCTCAGATATGCATATCAACTATTTATGCAGTTGTTGCACACACCTTGGTCTATAGTATTTATTATGTATGAGGACAGCGCTTTTGCTCTGAACATTGCAATGCTGTGGGAGAAAAGAATAATCACATATATGTTAAAAACACACATCCAAGGAAGACGGCTACCCGAAAAAAGCTTAGTGCAACAGATAATTGAGGGATGTGTTAATGAACAACAATGCTTGACATGTGTGTGTCCACGCTGTGACCCAATCAATTATTTTTATTAGCCACATTAGCATCAGTGTGGGTTGAACTGTCACTCCTCTGGTGATGAGCCCTGCAGGGTGGCTCATGAAGCTTACAGCGGCGTGTGCGTGTGTGTGTGTGTGTGTGCATGTGTGTGTGTGTGTGCATCAGCCTATTTGTCTGGTTGAGTCATGCCTCTAAGCCAACACACACGCTCTTGTAACCAGCGCGAGTTAAGCCCACAAGGACACAGGCGGCCCTAATGACGCTGTCAGTCTTGCAAATGCTGCCGTCAGTCCAAGTGTGTATGTTCAGGAGGAATAACCGCCTCTCCGCTCAAACACAACTGTTGCAGATTAGCATGAAGAGCGCTGACGAGGAAGTGTTTGAAGAGAGAGAGAGTTGGAGAACTGTGTTGACTCTTCAATGTGGCCTCCAGATAACTCTTGCTCCGAGCTATGAGTGCACTAACACAGTCACTAATACAGCTCATGCAGTGTTTCCCACAGAAGTAGATTGTACTTGTGGCGGTAGTTATCTGTAGGGGCATACTTTTTTTTTTTCTTTAGGGTGGTTAAAATAGGATTTTAAAACGAATATGTCCATCCACACAAGCTTTTCAGAACCATTTTAGTAATTAATTCCTTCCATACCAACACGTGTGAAAGCGAATATCATATGATCATTCATGTACACTTGGCATTCGGATGCTGGTGTACACAGGAAGTAGATTGGTTGCTTTGTTACAGAAAAATACAACATTAGAAAATACAAGTATTATTGTACTCTTTTATAATAATAGCACGTGCTTGATACTTAAGTTCTCTCTATATTTCCCACACACACACACACACACTCAAAGAGTCAAATTAAGTAGAATAAGTTATATATTTAAAATATTTTTTAATTAGAAGGCTGCAGGTCATGCGCTATCCCTCTCTCTCACACACACACACACACACATCAAATTTACTTTAAAAATGAACAGTTATGAATCAAAGTTTTACAAGATTGTGGGTAAATATGTTTGATCCACACACGTCCCTCACTCGTTTCCCCTCAGTTTTGTTGTGGTCTGTTGTCACAATCGTAGCTCTGCCGGCTGAAGTCCCTGTTGTACTGGAGAGCATTTATGCTTTGTTTGTTTACAGTTTCTGTGTGAACCTCACAATAGTTGTGCAGAACAAAATGAGCATTGATAAGAAAAGGAAAGTCCTCCATCACCCTCTTCAAAGGGGGTTAGGGTTAGGGCTACCACTCCAGGGAAGTGAAGAAGAGTTTGGCTGTAATTTAAAGTATATCCAGCATCAAAGTTGATGGATATTGACACATGTCCAAATTGCAGCAAATTCGACAAGCCAATCCCTTGGGTCCTCATCGCTACACTTTGCAAGTGTAGCGAGTGTAGCCATCAGTTTCTTCTGATGGACGGTGCTTGAGATATGCAAAGGACAAACACACACACCCACAGACAGACAGATATTCCTTGCTTTATAGTTAGATGTTGTGTTCGGGCAGGTTTTCCGTGGGATCGTTTCAGTCTCTTTGCCCATAAGGATAGTTTTGCTATTTTGCTATTTATTTTAATTTTTTACCGGGCATCCATCCTCAACTGTGTTGCAAAGCACTAGGTATGAAAAGGTAACCATAAGAATGTTGCATGCCATTTCAAACATTTTCATACTGAATGCACCCCAGAGACACATAAGTCTATCGAACCAGAGGGACAATGATGGCAGGTGGAAGCAAGCTGATCAGCATGTAGGAAGGGACACTTAAGGAACCACATGCCACATCACATTCCATCTCCTGTGGGATAAAGGCTGTTCATGCCATCCGATAATTAGATTTTCCTAATTTACTTTGCAAACATCAGGAACATCCTGTCTGTCCGACACCAAGGAGGACATACGTTTGGAGATGAGTGAGGCTTGGTCCCAGATACATGTGAATATCGCTTCTAAAGGTTACAGCACTATAAACTTGACATTTCGGCCTACACTGGGACAGAACATCTCTCACAGAGAGATTTAACCCCATCTTTATCCTCTCAATTGGTCAAATCCTCAACTAATTGCCTGGCACGCTGTTATAGCATGAAATTGGATGTATGACAGCACAAAGAGGAGAAGAACAGGATGGACAGCGGATAAAAGATGGAGGGAGGGAGAGGGGAAAGGGCTGGGGATGAGCTGTAATTGTCCCATCTTGGTTGCAGATTAGGCCTGCATACAGACTCTGGTAGGCTGTCTAATAAAAGGACACTAAATGGAGACACACTGTGAAGCTATAAGGTGGGTAATTGAAAAGCAATTACAGTCCTCTCTCTCTCTCTTCAAACCATTAACACATCTAAAAAAATAACTAGCTTCTTCTGAAGATACTGACTTACTCTCACTTCCTTTCTCGCTATAAATTTGGTCACCTCACCATTTTTTTCCCCCTTTCACCCAGATCTATGTGATGTTCAACCAATGTCTTTCTCACTTATCTTCAAATGCACTTCAGTTCGCAGGAAACACTTGACAGTAAGGATCTTGGCCAGGAAATGGCTCTCATATGGTTTGATCCATTTCCCTGTGTATCCCGGCCAAAACTGCTGCCTATAAAAGGCTTTGGTGCGCTAGGTTTTAGGTATTCTCATAAAACGCTGGCCTCCATCAGCCTCCAATCGATCAGACTGATTGTCTGTTTATTTTGATGCATATCCAAATGCTGATACAAATCTTGAACCGTGACATTTCATTTAGAATTACCGCCTGGTGGTTGTATTCTTCCACCATCCGGCCATGCTGCAGTTTACATCCATGTCTGTCCAAAAAGTCACCACTTCACCATTTTATCCTATTAGACGTATGTGCGGAATAGTCATAATCAGCATATGGATTATTGAGTTATGGCCAAAAACATGCCCCAAAGTGCTCTATTTCACTCTATGTAAATTGCACAAATCAAATACAACTCTAATATTTCGCCCCTTTGTTTTAGATCTAGATGACTAGAACATTTATTTATTTTTTAAATTAACTGAATCCAACCAAAAGCAAAATAAAAAAATTCCAAAAAACAAAGTGAACTCTGACTGCAAAATTCCAATCAGTTCATTCTTCTCTCAGGCATTCCTGACATATCACATTCACAAGACAGATGGACTGAAAACATGAAAACATCAAACCCTCTGACTTTATTCCGTTTAGAGGATTGTATGGCCTTACAGGAATGAAATCACTGAGTGATTTTGGCTGCAAACCTTAATCTTAAAAATGGTCTCTAAACTGGAGGAGAAAGTTGGAATCAATACAAAGACCTTTAGGATTGAATGGTTTGCAGTTCAAATAGTTTACTTATCTATCTGATGTTTGGTGCTAGGAAGGTGGCATGCAATGGGTTTTCAGTGCTTTTTCACTGTAAATGGTGACCTGCTGCCCCTGTCAACAAAGTTGATGAGTCATGTGGGACCAGAAACGTACAAAATGGTCTTATGCTCGCATTAAACTCAACACAGCGTTGTTTTTTGCTTCTCTTGTTCACATGCAGAACTGTGAATGCAGTCCCCAAAAAGTAAAAGATATCTTAATGGGAAAGGGTTCAACATTTTACTTTTGAATGAATCTGAGAAGGCCAAAGCAGTGAACACACAGCAACACATTCTCACTCCCATCTTTTCTAATAATGACGCTTGGTCAGTGGTCCTATGCTTCAAACTGTGACGCTCTAGGTTCCCCTTTAGCGTCAGATTTGGACGAGTCAGGGACGGAGTATCAGTTGCCGCTCGTTATATGCATAATAACATGCATATAGGCGACAAATAGTTGGTTAGGTTAAAAAATAATTGGAGGTTTGGGTTAAAATAAGCATGTCAGTTCCGTAAAGTAGGTCCATTTATTATTTAACTGATATTAGTAAGTACAGACGTTAAGTAACAAATCAACGGTAAAGAAATTCAATGCTGACAGAGGGCACATACAGCGGTCTCCTGGGTGAAAGTCCTGTGTTTGCTCACTGCACTCCCAAATTCGACAAGTTGGGAGTGAGAACAGAGTCTGCCCTCAGAGATACTGAGCCGTCCTTCATTATTTAGAGCGTGCGGTCGGGCAAACGCTTAGAAGTACGGCAGCGGCGCGAGGTTTGATTCAAGTCCCCTTGCCCCGTCTCCCGATACTCTGAAGTATCATTAATTACAGTCGCAGACATTTCCTTAGGTATTCTGGGCACAGCGTGTGTTGGTTCAAACACAAGCCTGCTCACATCAGTTTCACTACTAAGTTGTTTTTTCTGAGGAGTTATCAAAGATCTGCGGTTCGCTTTGGGTCATAGCGCCCTCGCCGACTCTCTTCCTGCTACATTGGCAGTCGGTGCAGCTCGCCAGCTCTTCCCATCGCATCGCCTTGTCTCCCTCTTCCTCCTCCCTTGCCACCTCTCTCCTTCCCCCCCCCCTTTCCCTTTGCCCACAGCAACTCCCCTCTTTGTCTTTGTCTCCCTCTTCCTCTTCTGTTGCATCCCAGGAGCTTTTCATTTACTCCTGCTGCTGCTGGTCTTCCTCTGCAGCAAACACCCCACCTCATTCGTCTCAACCTTTATCTTTGTATCCCTACTCATCTAATTGGGTTCACTTGTTTTTCACAAGCAGTGTTTTGCCTGTCCTGTGCTCATCTGGAGGTATTCTGAATGGTCTTTTCTCTAAAGCTGCATTTCTCTGCATCTCCCTCCGATTTATTTACGACAGACAGAGACGCGGAAAATTAATGTGGATTTAGAAATTTCAGGAAATGCAAGGTTGCTTGAGACCTTTTGCAGATATATTCATTACTTGGGGACACATTCTCCTTTTTTGCCCTTTGGTTTTTGGCTCATTCCTGGAGCAGAGAGGGATGATAACTTTGCTTGAGGGCACTGTGGAAGATACGGAAAGACATGGGATTGATAGTTGGATGAACTCAAACTAACCTCTCCAATAAAGGCCATTCTGCTGCTCGGATTGAAGCTGATCCAGAAGGCCAGATGCATAAAACTGTGGATGCATAGCTAAAACTGAAAACGCAGGGTGTTCATTAGATTTATAAAGCCTTGTGTACATACGGTTCACTTTTATAAATGTGAATGATTGAGAATTTGTACGCACGTGCAAGAGCCTCCCTTTGGAAACACTACCTATAATTCATAATTTGGCACCACAAGTTGTTAGACATGACCTTTAAACAATGGCAAAGAAGAAGTGCAACTCCATCAAATGTGAAATTGAGATTGGAAAAGTTAAGGGTAGAACATGAGACGCTACTTTTGCAAAAAAAAAATAAAGTTGGAAAAGAGGCTATGATGTGCCACGGTAACAGGACGCCTCTTCCATAAAAAAGCAGAATATCGAGATGAGATTACCGACCGGTCTCATGTGTGTAGAGGTCTCTATAATTTACAGGAGACGTTTTCAGTCTTCTTGTACACATGTACACATGAAAACGATGCAAACACATCTGGTCCCTGGAGTTTATTTGGTAGGTGATACTGCACAACAAAACTACAGTAAGTGCTCCAGGTTTTCTGGCATTGTTGTTTCAGACATACAAAACTACAGCCGTGGCTTTAAACACCAGGGGGTTCAGAAGTTCTCTCCTTGAAGCAGAGAGAGCTTTGGTCTGCTTTTGGTTTGTTTCTTCTGTCTTCCTCTCTCCCATCTGCATCACCCTCTGACCTGGAGCGTAACGTATAAGCAGCAACAGGGGCCTGACCTGATTTTTTTCTTTTATTGCAACGTAATACTGCCGAGTCCCAGAGAGCAGTCTCCTGAATTACCATGTCATCACTTATTCATTTCAACGCACGCACGCACGCACGCTTATTATAGAGCACACACATAACGCCGTAGAGGGCAACGCATGCTGAGGTTTTTGGTTTGTACAGTTTCATGTTGGACTGAAGACAGCCAACTGAAGAACGTCAATGTGTGTCCTCAGCGTCTCCAGCCAGACAAGCAGAAATGCTGTTAGAAGTCAGAATAAAAACTATTCAGACAGAAAATGAAGGAGCTGTTTGTGTTTATGACACAGAGCACAAAATTTAATTTCAAACTGCTTAACAATTTTTGGCCAAATCCACAAAACAGTTGAGAATTGTATTATCTTGAAAGCACAATTATCTTGTTAACTCCGCCCCAAAATATATGTCGTTGGTTTCATTTGTAAGGTATTTTGTCACAATCTTTGTTGTGGTTTAGTTTGTTTCCTGTTGTATTTGAAGTTCCCTGCCTCTTGTATGTTTTTGTCGTATATATTGTCTTTTGTTTGCAGGTTGTTGGTTTGTCTGCTTTGTCTGCAATGTTACTGTGAATATCCCTTGTTCCTGTTTCATGCCTTTTTTCCTGTTGGAATTTCACGAACTACTTGATCTCCCCTGACAAGTAATGTTTGTTTTGGACATTTGTTTATTAAAATGACGGTGTATCATCCCTCTGCTCCTCTAGTCTATCTGCATTTGGATCCATCCCGTTTCCATTTGCTGAGCCGTGACATATTTAGCATGTGTTTTTAATAACACGTTGATTAAACAAAGATATGATTTATCACACGTATATATTTCTTTGAAAAAGGCTGATTTATTATATTCATGATGATGTAACCTGATGCAGAAATGCAGAAGAAACAAAGGGTCAGGAACTTTCATTTTTCGCACAGATTTGCTCTACTCACGATTCATAGATAAGGTCTATTGTGAATTAGTCATTTTTTTTTTTTAAATTGGTCCCCAGACAAAGTTTTGGGAGACACTGGCATCCAGTGCGTCTTGGTTAATGTGCCCGCCACAATTTACTGACCGAGGCTCCATCCCCAATAAGGTGTGTTTTTTTTGCGTAGCAGAGGCGAAGCATGTTAATGAGATACACTTAACCCCAAATTGCTCCCAAAGTCTGTGCCATCCAGTGTATGGATGTGTATGAAGCGGTCGTAAATCTAGAAAACGATTTAAAAATGCAAATACATTTTCTGTGACGCAGACAGAGAGCAGAGGAGAGAGATGAAGACAACTATGTAATCTGGTGTCTATCTTTTTATTATAAAGTCCTGACCTTACCTCTGCGCTTTCATTGAACCGGTGTTAGACAAAGGTATAAGGTTCTGCCAAGTTAGGCAGATGCCTAACTTAAAAACATTAATTCTCTCTACTGACCAGCAGGGGGCGACTCCTCTACTTGCAAAAAGAAGTCTGTTGTATAGAAGTCTATGAGAAAATGACCCTACTTCTCTCTTGATTTATTCCCTCAGTAAACAGTAAACATGAGTTTATGTTCTCAATCTCTAGTTTAAAGTATTCTTCAATACAGGGTGATGTTCATTTAGTAAATTATGGTCCATTTAGAGCCAAATAGACCATAAAGTGGAGTATGCTTCAGGTCGGGCTTACTGTGATGGAAATACCTGCTGCTACCAGAGCCGTATCCAGCATCTCTACGTCACTCCTTTGCATTCCAAATATGGTAACTTCCGTTCATTGGTTGCGAAAAAAACAACATGGCGACGGCCGTAATTGCCGAACTCGAGGATTCATAACTGTAGTCCACAAACCAATGGGTGACATCATGAGTTCTACGTTCACTTCTTATATTCAATCTATGGTTACACACCCACTTCCCAAAGGTTGACGCCCAATAATGTTCCGAACGCAGCAAAATGAAAAGAACAGAGTCAAGCAGAAGTTAAAGTCTCTGCAGATACAAATACCACCAAGTGATGAATTACAGGGATTATTCTTCCATCAGTCTTTACATGGTTGTTTCAGAAAATGGAGTCCAGACATGTGTTGAGATAAAAGCGGGTCAATGACTTTGCTGTGTAGCCAATAAAAGAAGACAGCTTGATCCCCCTTTTATACTTACAGTCATAAACTCTGCATATGCTCCTTGTTTGACTCTGTTTGCATCCTCAAGGGAGCTCACTTTAATCCCACATCTTCCTTTGACTGACAACACTAATAATAGTTTAACCTTTCTCCCCTCCTCCTAAACAATTTATGACAAATATGATTATTTCACAACAGCAGCGGCGCTCGAAAGCCAGTCAACAACCAAGAGGGTTTGTTGTGAAATCTATTCACACACGTGTCAGAGTCCATTAGCACTTCGGGTTTTAGAGTGGGTGTTGGAGCGGAGATGCTGGCTCTCAAGGTGAAGTTACTGTTTGAAGATGGAGACGGATTTTCTCATCGGGCATTGTTTGCATCATTTTAGAGTTTAAATGAGAGGCTCATTAATGTGGAGCAGTGCTTCGTGGAGGTTGTAAAATCCTGAAGACTGGGAGGATTACAGTGTGACATGGACCCATGGCTGCAGCCGGGAGGGTGAGACGGACACAAACTGTACAGGAACAAGTTGGACTGGAACACGCTGACCTTCAATTAGAGTTGGGAGGAACAGAACAAAAGGACATGAGATATAAAACAGAAAACTCAGACTCATCATCCACCCTATTGGACCTTATTTTTCTAGATTCATGATGGATGTGGTCTCTTTTTGGCAGCGTGATTACAGGGATTTTTTGAAGTTGGGGTGTTTGAGGTTCTTATCCTTAGTCATCATGAACAAGTCAAATTGAGGATTGTTTTAGACCATAACAGGCAATAGTGTCTTTCCAATGCCAATATTAGTGATTAAGGAGTTAGGATGGACAGAAATCTATAAACAAGATTGATCTATCTTCTAACTAATCAATGCATAGAATTTAGGTTAGAGGAGCATTACAGGTTTGTGTTAAATGAACTCCATTCAATTCTTTGTTTTGTATTTTAGTTGCGCCTGAATGAATAACTGGTAGGCTAGTGAGTCAAAACAGAGATCAGTTTTAGTTGTGAAATTCTATCGGGCTTCGCTATAAAATGCAACCAATGAAAATCAGAGAAAATAGGCTATTTTACATCAAAAGAAAGCTATGATCTCTGCAGCGAGAGGATTCGGTCAATATGACATAATCAATCAGTCCTTCATTTGTTCCTGCATCCGCTTGTAAAAGCATAATGTGGGCTGCTTTCCAACTCGACCACCACCATAGTGTGCAGTTACTGGATTTGAGTAACACTACGAGAATAATCAAACCTCAAATCAAAACGTTATTTGCCTGATTTTCAGAATGTTTGCATTAGCCCTGCTCATTAATATCTGGCTACAGAGCATGAATTTTTGTAGCGCAAGGGAGACGGGTTAAAGATCTCCCGCGTAGCCTCATGCACCAGTTGTCAACAGCTGAGCCCGAGACCAAGACAAGTCCAACAAGGCATCAGACCATCAAAAAAGTAAAGCACAAGGCAGGTTACTACAGACCATACTATATTTTCACCGCTTTTTATTCTCATCGTCAGACAGCCCGTTCCAACAGGGACCTGAAACTCCATGAGTCTCCTTTGACAAAAACAGAGACTTTGGTGTATCTGAATTTAAAAAACACAAAAGTCTCAGAATAACGCAAACTAAACGATCAAGCCAGCGATAGAACAGCAACTTCCTTGTTGTGTGGTTAACTTACTGTTTCTGTCAATTAAGTCTTGTGGATTTGAAGAAAGCATAGACGGATATAACTGCTTCAGTTCCTAGAGGGAAAGGGCTGTCTGACCAGGTGAAGAGGTGAATAAAGATTTTAGCGATGAGTTTAACGTTATCATAAGTGATAGGATCAACGGCTAGCTGTTTGTACCTAATTAATTCATTTTCCTGACTGCCAGAGACGTTATGTAATGAATGGATTTCAATGAAAGTCCAGGTATTAACGGGTCTAGCAGTCATCCACAATTCATAGAACCATAGTTACATTCATAACCCTTGTTTTAAATTTTCTGTTACTGATTACAGTATTAGGGCATGATCCCAGCACTATTCTATTGAGCTGCATTTCAAATAACAGCTCTCAGTTTATTTACATTCAGCAGAGAGTGTTCTGGTCCAACACGTCTTTAAGTCAGAGACACGAAAACCTACTGCACACTAAATCATTGATCGTCTGGAAATGTCACGTCACATCACCCCGTGTGTGTACTCATCACACAGAAGACAGGCCCCGGCATTGGAAATGAAACTGAGCTGAGATGCATCAACATGAGGGGAAAAGGAGGGCTGTCAATCGTTTTAAAAAAGAGAAAGACTTTATCATGATGTGACCTTCCTCTTCGCTGCATCACAATAAAATGTCAAAGCACACCTGCGCTCATTCAAGGGCAAAAGAAAAAAATAAACTGTAAATCTCTTCACCCCCCATTTCCTTGAAGTCTGACGCTTTGACAAGACAGCGCACTCTTTAAAAATAAAATGGGGGAGGGGATAACGTTGGGCTTGACTTTGCAGTAGCCTCTATCAGTATGAAGCTGCATGTCTCAATGTTGGCTGCCACCCTAATTGGTACAAGTGTTAAGGGGCCACAATCAATAAGCTAAAGAACAAATAAACAGAGCGTGTCAGATGAGAACGCACCGGATCATTTCCTCTACACACTTCTGCACATACCACACCTTTAACTACACCGGCCCTGATGATTCAGAGTCAAAGGAGCATTCAGGTTTTGCCCCTATAGTGAATCCTTTAGGCCCTCAGACAAGACTTTAATGACATGAAAAAAAACTGTCAGAGTTAATCATATGTTTATTTCTAGCAACATCTTTAGCCATCATATCAGGTTTATCTATGGGAGGCCCCTTTGCACCGAGATTATCTATCCAAACCAGCACTGCCATCTGTTGTTCCACTCGTGCTAGTACCCAGACTCAGGATTGGCATGCATCATATGTAAATAATGCAAAACTGATACTTTTAGTCACACAGTGTAAAGGCACATTTTATGTTGACATTCTTATCCCTCATAAAATCCACTGATTAATATTTAGATCACGGATAATCGTTATCAGGGGGTCTCATCATAAAAAGTGGCAGGCTCCGGAAATCAACAGAACCTCAAATGTGCGGCTGCCACGAGGGAGATTGTGGAGCACCACATGCATGCGAGTCAGCTGGAGGTCAGCCGGAGTGTACCGCCGATCCCAGCGCGCCCTGCAGCTGCATTCAAACATCACACATCCCAAGCATGTGCATGAATAATAGAGCAGCCTGACTGGGAATTAACAGACGAGGACGCAGTCAGGCTTCATGATGTATTCATCTGAGGAAACTTCACACTTTTCTGTCTGATTCCATCTCTCGCTTTCTTCTAGCACCTCTCAGGCTTTAAGTATATATATGTGTGTGTGTGGACTGTATACCCAATGCTGGGTCTGCCTGTCCAGGTCAACCAACGCATGCGCTTGTTGGGGAATATCAGAGAGCGGGTGGCTGGGGAAATAAAATAAAACAGTAATAAAAAAATAAAGAGGGAAGAGGAGGAAAGAGAAAGTGTTAAAGACAAAGAGAGAGAGAAAGCAAGTAGCAGCAGAGGCATCCAAGCTCCCCAGGAATTATTTTGGAGCGTCTGCATTCTAAATAATGGATGAGATCCTCCAATGAGATAAAAAACAAAAAAAATCCACACCGTTACAAGGACATAGCCTGCTGTGAATACTAACTACTCTTGTGTGCTTTCATTTGGTTTAGCGTGTGATCATGCGGGGCCTTCCCTCGCCATCTGAGTGCCAGGCGCTCCCAGAGCTGTGTGTATCATCACCTGCCTGGTACAAGAGATCTCCTGCACTCTAATGAGCTGGCTGCTGCTCCCACTGTCACATAAGAGGGCGCATTCATTCTTCATATTTCTCCATTTCTCATATGCACCATGCTGTTCTCATATTCTCTCCTTGATAACCCACCTCCTGTTTACTTATTTAGCAAGCATAAGGAATGCATGCTGATCTGCCGTGCTTATAGAATCGGCCCAGTGTTTGTCATTGCTCTGGCTTGCTGGAAAACGTGTCAGATCACCAGATTTTAGTTCTGGTAGTTGGGGGGGTCTAAACAAGTGGGATTCCATTTCCTGTAACTCCGAGAAGGGTGTAGCTGCAGAGCTCTGGGCTCAGGCCCAGCTTCCTCAGTCGGAACCTTTCCGGTCCCGAGCTTGGAGAAAGAAGTCGTGTACACCAGAGACGATCATCAGGATACGATAGCATGCGTTCGTTAGTTTAAATAAGCCACACAACCTCCAACACTAAGACCAAGGTAAACAATACAACCTTTATATTTTGCTTTAACTGTTATTTATAGGAAACAATTAGGCAACAACCTCTGGTTCTGTCGAGTGAAGCGAGGTGATGAAGTGTCTTTAAACTTGCATTCTCTCTGCTGACCAGCAGAGGGCGACTCCTCTGATTGTATAGAAGTCTATGAGAAAATGACTACTTCTCACCTTTTTACCTCAGTAAACATTGTAAACATGAGTTTATGGTTTCAATCTCAAGTGTTCTTCAATTCAGCATGATGTTCATTTAGTAAATTATGGTCCATAAAGCAGGGTATGCTTTATGGTGGGTTTACTGTGATTGACATGTCGCTGCCACTAACAGTGCAGTATGGGGTGCTTCTACATCACTCATCCGCATTCCAAATATGGTAACTTCCGTTCATTGATTGCAAAATGCAACAACATGTAAACAGCCGTAATCCAAGATGATAAAGGTGAAATTAGCAAACTCCAGGCTTCATTAACGGAAGTCCAAAAAACAGGCATGTCCAGTCAACGGGTTCTTAATCCGAAATTGTCAAATACGGCGGCTTGGTCAGTGACCCTGCTAAGACTCTCGGTTCCCCTCTAGTGTGACTTTTGGATGTGTCTATGACACCGTTTCAGTTTTCACAAACCAATGAGTGACTACACGATGACTACGTCTATGGTAACATTTCGTTAAGCAGCAAATAACTGCTAACGTTATGAGTTTGATGCCAAACCAAATGTTGTGAGCGTAAACGCTAGCTAATGTTAGCAACCCTGTTAAATTTAAGTCACACTTTATATCGAAAATATGCAGGTTATATTGTTTACCTTGGTGTTAATTAGAGTTTGCTTGGCACGGACATGATGCAATGGTCGTTGTGGTGGCCACAGCACCACAATGAAAGATCTAACACACTCACTCACATCATAGTTATTTTAATTTGCAGTCACTTAAAAGTACATGAAAACACTATCACTTTGTTTGGTTGAAAATAACTTTACATTGTTTTCTAGAGTATCACACACATTTAGATTACTTTGGTTTGTCATGTTTCTACTTGGTTGATTAAGTTATATTAATGAATTTCTCTTTGTCTTGAGTTACCTGGCTGCTGAGTTCTCCTTCCTGGTCTAACAAAAGATGGGGCTGAGGGTGGAGCCTGATTTTATGCAGAGGCCCGAGCCAAGGACCAGACCAAGAGCTCTGACATCATGGGGGGGATCTGGGCATTTTGTGTTACCTTTTAGTTCTTGTCTGTGTTTTCCTCCCCTGTTTGCTTTTGTTGGTTTGGTCAGCCAGTATATAGGTTTCCCCCAGATTCCTTCTAGAAGGCGGTTAATGGAGTTAATAAGCTTGTTCGAGTTGACTGCGCCTCGCCTCGAAAGTGGACGAGAGCAGGCGGCAGCAGCAGGGGGCGTTAAAAAAAAACTGCGATCAAGTCGAACAGTTTTCAGCCGCCTTCAATGAAAACACAGGAAGTCACTGAAATGTTTACTTACTGTTCGTTACATTTGTAGGCTACCTGTAGTTTGCAGACTACGTTTGGGTTCTATGGCGTGTCCATCAGTGACAATTGTGTTCTCCTTTTAAAAGGTTTTCTGATGCTTCACATTGTTAATCTATGGACTTCACACATTCCAGTTCTCTGACTGAAAACATGGTGACATCAACATGGAATTAGGCTTTCTCAATAAATATCTTTATTTACAGATACTAAATAAATAACCTTATATATTATGATAATAATTATAATAATTATTATTATTATCAGCCACATCATGCACAACGTGAGTCCACTGGCCAACAATCTAGCGTGAAATCTTACAATTACACAGAAAATAAGAATTTTCTACAAAACGTGGTGTTTGTTGTCAAAACTAAGAGCCAATCAGCTCTTTGATCAGGAGACAGCCAGGCGTTTCCCATCATGCACTGGGCCATGCAGTCGGTGGAGAGCAACTGCGGCGCCTGGCTCTAAAACCTGCAGCCGCCTCGCTCTCGTGCGGTTATTGTTGCCCACGTGTTCATGACGTCAGAGCAAGTCAGGATCAAGTCGGACACAAATCTAGCCGGCATGCATTGTGCGGCGATCGCCGGTGATCGATTCTGCGCAGGACTGGCTTATCTCGGACAAACCTAATGTCTTGTTTTGTTAGGCTTATTCCGTTATGGAGTTATGGTTTGTTGACTTCCTTTTTGGGCCCTATAACTCTGTTGAATAATTTATTTGTAGATGATTGTTTTGAATAAGGGCTGCACGGTGGTGTAGTGGTTAGCACTGTCGCCTCACAGCAAGAGGGGCCTGGGTTCAATTCCCGGGCTGGAAAACCTTCTGTGTGGTGTTTGCATGTTCTCCTCGTGTCAGCGCGGGTTCTCTCCGGGTTCTCCGGCTTCCTCCCACAGTCCAAAGACATGCAGCTAAGGTGCATTGAAGACTCTAAATTGCCCGTAGGTGTGGATGTGAGTGTGAGTGGTTGTTTGTCTCTATATGTCAGCCCTGCGACAGACTGGCGACCTGTCCAGGGTGAACCCTGCCTTCACCCATTGACAGCTGAGATCGGCTCCAGCACCCCTGCGACCCTTAACTGGATAAGCAGGTTATGGAAAATGGATGGAAATGGATGGATGTTTTGAATAATTGTTGGGAAAATAAACCCACTTTTTGAAGTTGAAACCTGTTTCCTTGTGTCTTGACTGCTTGGTCCACGACAGTCGTGATAAAATGTGATGAAGATGAGCTCAGGCTACTTCATTTATTAACGATAAGTGCGAAGAAACAATACCCTTTGTGATCTAAAACAGTGGCCTGTAAACGTTATATATATTTTATTTTTTTTCACCTTAACACACGTCATAACACATGTGATTTTCCACCATGTGACGATGGAGGTGTGTCCCAACACAAAGATAAAGCTGATTAAGGGTCGTCACTACTTTGGTTTGCTCTACCATTTCCATTTAGAGACTGTAGCTTATATAAAGCTTCAGTGATAATGATGCTGTCATTCTGAGCCTCACTGGGAATCCACATCAAAAGAGAAGTCAGTGCTGTTGACGCATCCATCCATTCAACCCACACCGACTCTGCAGCTGTCTGATTGATTAAAAGCATGCTACATACAAAGGCCCCATGCAAACAAAAAGAGATATATAGCATTTAATCAGAGATCTAAGGTAAGCTTAATTTCACGGTTAGATCCGTGTTTTGGAGGCAATCCATCAGTCATACAAAAGCTGGACGACATTCTACATCCATTCCATTTCAAAATCTTGTTTTTGTGGCTGACATAAAAGAGAAAACCTTCACAAAGCTGTGTGATCGAGAAGGGCATGCCAGTAAAGCCTTTGCTGCATGCTGATGGGCAGAGGGGAGACTCAGCTTTAATGCAGAGCAGAAATGAAGAGAGAGCTGCTGCTGAACTTGAGTCAGTGGCAGAAGGTGCGCTTTTCTCCAGTAGTCAACGCTGCACCGACAGGTCATCGGCAACCACTGATCTGACACCAAATCCACACACAATTACACAAAAACAGCATGGGATGAAAGAAGATGAAGGCAGACGGGCTAACCAGGCCAGAGTTGCACATGCACATTAAACATTACTGATGACAGGATTTTCATTTCATTTGATGTGTTTCTTACATAATTCATGGCAGCATCAGAAATGTTGTATATATAAGTTTGTCAAAAGCCTCAGAAACGCTTTCTATGTGGATTGGCCTAAAGAGAAATTTAAATAAATTATGATTCAAGAGAGGGCTGCACGGTGGTGTAGTGGTTAGCACTGTCGCCTCACAGCAAGAGGGGCCCGGGTTCAATTCCCGGGCCAGACAACCTTCTGTGTAGAGTTTGCATGTTCTCCCTGTGTCAGCGTGGGTTCTCTCCGGGTTCTCCGGCTTCCTCCCACAGTCCAAAGACATGCAGGTTAGGTTAATTGATGACTCTGAAATTGCCCGTAGGTGTGAGTGTGAATGGTTGTTTGTCTCTATATGTCTGCTCTGTGATAGGCTGGCGACCTGTCCAGGGTGTACCCTGCCTTCACCCATTGACAGCTGGGATCGGCTCCAGCACCCCCGCGACCCTTAACTGGATAAGCGGTTACAGAAGATGGATGGATGGATGGATGATTCAAGAGATATTTCTTTTAGAGAAATGTTACCTGTTTCTGTTTAGAGTTATAGAAAAACTAATTGGATTAAAAGGATTTTTCTCAATTCTTACTGAGAATAATGGGTCAAAATGTCCCTCTTAGTTAAGGTTAGGTTATCTATGCCGTGGTTATAATAATAACCACGTATTTAAGGTTTGGGAATGAAAGTCGTGGTTAAAAGACACCAAAAAAAAGACATGGTTGTCTGGAAGCAGGAGACAAACTGTGTCCACCCATCCATCCATCCGTCCATCCACCCACCGTCATAATTCCTACGGCTGTCGCTTGATCATAAACATGCGACACACTGTTTTTCTTTTGGGGAGTTTTTTTTTTATCTTTACTTTTCTTACCTACAACAGCCACATTGTGATAGCTAAATTGCATCACAATCCTTTCCGTGGCTTTCGTTGTGTTTTAATAAGCTTTAAACCAGGAAGTAATGTTTGATAGTGTACTGGTGGATCATTCAGCAGTGGGGGTGAGATACACTGTTGTGATGAAAGTGTGCACATGTGCAGTTCAAACAGCATTTTATTTGAATTTACGAAGAAATACTTTTTTTATGTCAGAGCTTACCAGCAAGACCACTGAGCAATTCACAACCAGTAAGAAACACTAAATGTGCAACTTTAAACATGCACACGTACCATAAAATTAAGAAACCCAGAGTACACTTGACACAGTACTAATGTAGTGATGTATTGTGTACACCAGTGGTGAACATAATGAAATGCGCTAATTAACACCATCCTCATGTGTCTCCCACCAGTTCCAAGTGTAACACTTCTGACTATATGTTAAAGCGTCACCTTAAAGCGTGAATGACTTCCTCACATAGTAATAATAATGCATGTAGTCGTGTTTCTCTGGTTTATCCTCCACTACATCTCTCTCCACGGGACAGTGTGTTGACACTTCGTCATCCTGCTGTATGCGAGCATCACAGTCTATAATAGTGTTGTCACTGCTACTGCTGCACGACCCCAACCGCCACCACCATGGCTATTACTGCCCAAACACACACACACACACACACACACACACACACACACACACACACACACACACACACACACACACACACACACACACACACACACACACACACACACACACACACACACACACACACACAGCTCCACAATGCTTCAAGGTTATGCAGCTCCCTCTACACACAGTGTTTTCTCAATCTACTCTCATGTCTTTCTCTGCATCCATGGTGAAAACAAATTCAGCAAGAGGGATTGGAGGATGCAGCTTCCTGTTCTCATACCCATCTGGTCACATAGGGACGCTTAGTGAGGACTCCTTGGTGTCACTTAGGCAACAACGCTACTTGCCTAAGTTTAGTAAAAGATCGTGGTTCTGGTTAAAAGTGTTTATTACTTGGGCTACCTGACTTGACAATACGTATATTAAGTAGCTAACATAACGTACATGCATAACTTTGGTTTTACACCGAACACAAACAATTTAATAAGTCAACGTTGACTTTTGATTTAATACGGTCGTGTTTTTTGGTGTTAAAATAAATGAGTAAGGTACGTAACTGACGCAAGTTAAGTACTTTACTCAACGTACTTACGTAACTTAAAATAGTTAAAATAATTCAAAAATGTCTAATGGTTTCACATGGGACACAAACAGCAGATTTCTGAAAGTCCTGCGTTTGTTGGATTTAAATAGTATTTGTTACATAGGCTAAGTAACTTGACCTGATGTAAGTTTAGTACTTAGCGTAACTTAAAATAAATCACACATTGACTTTTGGTTTATAAGGACCTTCCCCAGTGTGCAAAAAATGTCTGAAAGTCTCAATAGCAGAATTTTTGGGGGGTCTCTAAAATCATAAGGCAATTATTTGTTAATTGCAGTTGTCACTAAAATGTCCTTTAAAAGCTTACTTATGCCCAGCAGTTTCATTGTTTAACATGTAAATCATTATTGTATTATTGTTTGTGTACCTAATTGACCCCTTTGGACAAATTTAATGGGACCCCCCAAATTGCCACAGGGTATTTCACACACTGACCTTGATGCTCTGAGTGTCTAATACTGATGCCATTGGGTTAACATTGCAGTTACTTGAAAGCCCTGTACATCTCATACAGACGCTAATCTTTAGCAGCTAAAGGGTGCCTTGTCCCTTGGTATTAGACGCTGAGGGCTGTGATAAGACGTTGGGAACGCCGTGGGAATGAGAGTGGGCGGGAATCAGGTGTCACCAGTATTACGCAAAATGGGTCCCGTGGGTCCACAACAAGACATCACTGACTGACAACCAGTGCATTATGGGTCTGTGAAAACTGCAATACCATTGTTGTACAAACAGATTTTTCAATTGTGAGCCCTGATTGATTTCAACACTATCACCCAAGATATGCAGACAGAGAAAAGTCATTTCTAATGTGAGGGGAAAGACAATGACATACTAAAGGAAAGCGCTGTAAAATCTGAGCCATCACTGGATTATTAGAGGAACATAAAGGTTGCAGCTGTCCACTGATCTGTCTCACAGAGCAGTTATGAGTCCTGTTTTACCAAAACTATTCCAAAGCAAAGTGATTTGTCAATGAAATCATAGAGGTATAATAGGATTGAAAATGCCATGAAAAATAATAATGTTCCTATAAACCTACTACTAAGTACCACATAAACACCACCAATACTTACGTTATTGCTGTATTTTACGAGTAGCTGGTCCTTGATTTGTCTTTGATGAAGGATGTGTGAGACTAATTTCCATATAAATTCCAGATGTTAAATTATTTGCCAATAAATGTCACAGTGAGTCTACAAAAATTCAAAATGTAAAACCTGTATTCAATTTTCCAACAAAATGCCATCAGCCTCCGCCAGCAGAGAAAACTTGCACTCACATTTTTTTACATATTGTCCCAGTGAAGTGAAAATCTTGTATCTATCATATTTCCACGTTTTCAGATAAGTTGAAGAAGGTTTCGTGCTTCTCTGAAAATGATGCTCCTAAAACCTTTTCACACATCATTGGATGGTGTGAAAGAAAGATTTGTTATCACATTTTAAACCGGGCTGTTTTTCTAAGTTTATTGCATCTTACTTTCATAATTTTTAAAGCATCAGTTATGATAACGTTGTACTCACCAATCAACAGCCACATCACGGCAATGAAACCTGGTGAGAGGGTCTAGGAAGGTACTAGGACTGACAATATAGCAAACTTGGCTTTATGGCGGAAAACTCACTTTTCATTCTCATCAGATTACCCGTGACGATAAGTGATTGCAATGCTACATGGATACGGATTATAGATGGAATTTTGGCTTAACACGCCGTAAGGACAATATAAATTGTACGAGGTTAAAAAATGAGACAAATAGTGTCTTCTCACTCCGTTTGTCACAATGTCTGTACTGTGAGGAATGATGACAAGACGGTTCAGGTTTTACAGTCTCTTCAAAATGAGCTGCACTAATCTATATTTTTTTTAATTAACAATGGGTCTAATTACTACTATTTAACTATGATAGATTTTGCTTGTAGTGCCAACCCAGCACCCATCTTATCACCCAAGTGCTACTCTGCAGTCCCAGTCAGCCCTACGGAGCGTTTTAGCATCCTGTGCCACCTCGTTTGGGTTTTTACAGCCCAGAACTTCACTGTTTTGCTTCAACCTCACAACTCATCGACCTCATTTCCAGCAGCAGCAGGCAGCTCTGACAAACCCACTGTACACTGGCAGCTCAGCAGCAAACAGCAGACAGACACAGTTAGAGACTAGCTGGTGAACACAGTGGAGCATTTAGCTGCTAAAGAGGCAGATATTTTTCTCAGGAGTGGGAAACCATACCAATCCAACCAAAAAGAGAGTGAGTATTGAATTTGAATTCATCAAGCGGACCCAACATAACACTCAATGAATGATAATTTGCTGTGTCTGCTGGATATACAGCAAAACCACATCTGACTTCTTTTTAGCAATGCTGCTGCATCCCCATATCTCAGATATCGATCATTGTTACAGATAGGGCATTATTAATTAAAGGGACAGTGTGTAGGATTTGGAGGCATTAGAGGCCATCCTTACCAGAATAACACTACTAAAGGAGCAATGGAAGTCGGACAGCAGCTGACGGTACCATGGTTTGACAGATTCACGAGAACCATGGTAGTGTTTGGTTTGTCAGTTCTGGGCTGCTGTAGAAACATGGTGGTGCAACATAGCGAACTCTGTGAAGGGGAACCCTATGTAGATATGGAGGGTTCATTCTAAGCTAAAGGAAACACAACAATTATTTGCTTCCGGTGATTGTACATTTATCATTTTATATTCCATTTCTGCCCTCTCCCCAAAATCCTACATGCTGGCCTTTAAGGACATAGAATTGTAATTGTAATTAATTGTAAATAGTAAATGAACTGTACTTTTATAGCACTTTTCGAGTCTTCTGACCACTCACAGCGCTTTAACACTACATGTCATCATTCACACACTGATGGCAGGGACTACTTGCCCATCAGGGCTCTAACTAACCATTCACACCCATTCATACACTGATGGCAGGGGCTACCATGCAAGGTCCCACCTGCCCATCAGGACAATCTAATCATTCATATCCATTCATACACCACAGGTACAGCCTGCGGGAGCAATGTGAGGTTAAGTGTCTTGCCCAAGGACACATCAACATGGACTAGCGGAGCCAGGGATCGAAACTCAGATCCTCTGATTGAAGGACGACCCTGCTGTACCACTGAGCCATTCTAATTTTATTTAATTAGACAATGACTCATATCATTTAACTGTCAAAAGCCAGGAAAAATTAAGTTATTTTGAGCTCAAAGCCCTGTCCAAACAGTCCAAAGCCCCAAGCTGTTTAATCTACAATGATAAAGAGAGAAGCATCAAAACCTCACAATAAAGAAACAGCATCCAGCAGAAGTTGCAAAACGCATTCCTTTTTTTCACTAAAGACTTAATACCAAGAAGCGATAGCATCATACCAGGAGAGTGTGTTTCTGCCTGGCTGTTTTATACACAGAAAAATCCAGGCCAGGGCATGCATAGCCGAGTTATATTATCTATTCAGTTGTTTGCTGTATCAGTCATTACCCAGTCCCTTTCATGTGGACAGCTCAGGGCATGGCAGCTCCCACCATCTACTACTAACCCATCTCTCTTACTGCAACCTCTCTGCTTCTGTCGATTATCTTCTGTCACACCTGTTCTCTCACGACCCAAAAACAAAACCTATCTCTCATATGCGCTGATGTTTCTGCACAACCTTGGTTATCTCAGTCTGATCCTCCGTTCTGGCAGCAAATCACGAGATGTATCAGAGGCAAAAAATCCCCCCCACCCTATCACTGATATCTGTCAAAGATGCGGGGGTGGGGGCTGCATGTGATTTTGCTATCCATCCAGGCTGGAAGCGGAGAGGTTGACAGGTTGATATAAAGAGGGGAGAGAGGAGAGAAGAAACACAAGGGTCTGACACAGGCAGAGAGGAAGTATAGAACAGGAAAGCACCTTTACAGTATGTGGTGACAGTAAAGTCAAGCTACTGTAAAGGTGTGATGTGTACCCCAACAGCTCAGCTGGTCTGAATGGTCCCTTCAGTCTGTTGGCCATAGTTGAAGATTACTGCAGGAAAGTTTGAATTTATTACAATCATATACGGGGCAGAAGAGGTATTTGATTTTTTTAGTAGCGGTACAACTATGTAACAAAATTCATTACAAGCATAAGTCCTTCATTCAGAGTGGGCCCTTATTAAGCAGTATTTTAATGTTGGGTCTGGCCAAATTGGAGCTAATTGTAAAAGTGGCAGATACGTATAAAGTAACTTAAAATGTAAGCACTCAAGTAAAATACAAATACTAACACTACATTACAAACACTGTTCTTAAGTGCAATACTAGAAGATAATGTGCGTAGTCATATTCCACCACTGGTTTAAAAAAACAGTTTCCAGAACCTAGACTTTGAATCAGCCTATATTAAATCCAATTGACAAGTCTTTGTTTTTATGCTAGTTTTTATGTTAGCTTCATGCTAGCCGCAAGTTTTGTCAATTTCGGGTTTTCATAGATCAACCATTATAAATATAATGGAACATAAAAAATGTTTTTTGGCTATGTAAAGATAAAGTGGAGTAAAGTCTTCCTGAGATTAGAATCCCCTTTGTGCTGCTCTCATAGCGGTTACCGCAGCTAATGTTCCAAACTTACTTATTCTTACCCAAACCATGATCTTTTCCTAAACCTAACCAAGTTTTGTGGCCTGACAACTACAGCCGTGCGGACTTATCGCTTGAAAAATGCTCGGAAAATGTAAAATTACTTGATTGTATTCTATACATTGCGAGGATATAGAAAAATCATGACCATGGAAATGTTGACTGCTCGAAGGGATGCTAACGGTGACAAGAGGTCACCTGAGGAAGATGTTAAAAAGGGGTTTTCTCCCCTTTTTAACATCTTCCTCAAGGGAGTCTTTTTTTATGAACTATTTTTGTGAACTAGCTTTTATACTAGTTATGTTAGTACTAGTTGTTATGCAAGTATTACACTAGCTACAACATTAGGCTCGTTCGAGATGAACCAGTCCTGCACAGAAGCGATTAGCGGCGATCACGGCACAACGCATGCTGGTTAGATTTTTGTCCGACTTGATCCCGACTTGATCTGACATAATGCACAAATGGTCAATGATAGCCTCACAAGATCGAGTCGGTAGCAGGTTTTAGAGCCAAGGGCCGCGGTAGCTCTTCACCGACTGCATGACTCAGGGCATGATGGGAAACGCCTGGCTGTCGCCAGATCAAAGAGCTGATTGGCTCTTAGATTTGACAACAAACACCATGTTTTGTACAAAATTCTTATTTTTTCAATGCTCAATTGTTGGACATGAGTTGCATGTTGTGCAATGATTTAATCTAAAAACATATCTTTGTGATTGATAAATATAAAGTATATTTATATAACTGATATCAAAATGAGTAGCAAAGTGTTCCACAGGCACACAGAAAGAATACAATGCAGATACACACATTTCCACATAGATATATATTTACACATACTTGAACGTGAATAAATCCGAACGAGGTCTGCAAACTACAAGTAGCCTTCAGATCGTATCAAACCGTTTCTGACTTCCTGTGTGTTCTTTGAAGGCAGCTAAAAACTGCCCGACTTGACCGCAGTTTTCTTTCCAACGCCCCTCATCTAGAACGAGCCTATTGCTTGTTTTTTTAAAGGTCTTTGGCTATATCAGGCTATATGCAGTTGTGTCGAATTGTGTTGATATGGATTGAGAGCTCAAAGCACCTTCGGGCGAAGGAAAAGGAAAACCAGGTCATACTATTGTGATTAGTGGATGCATCGGTGCGTGTAACATGAAAATATGTTTTTTAATAAGCAGTTTTGTCGTCCTGCACGCCGTGACGCAGCACCGTATCTGATCTCTCATTGACTCCTGTTGAAAATGACTTCCTGCAGCTTTGTCTGAATGCACTGTTGTAGTACATGAACTGCTTTATACAGTGCTACATTCTCTCTTCTCTCTTCTCTCTTCTCGTTCTCTCTCTCTGACAAGACAGCTACCAAATTGGCCGGCCTCCCCACGCTGCAGGTGCCAAATAACATCTTAAGTGGTTACAATGGGACAGGGAGTAGCTGACGTGTGGGTAGCTACATATAAAAGGCATTTATGAGACAACTTAACAACCTCGTCCTACTATCTACTGTACTAAACTCAACGTCCACCTCCTGGCCTCCGCTGGAGTACAGGGGGAGCTGCGAGACTGGAGATAGCTATTAGTGCCCGACACGGAGCCCTGTGGTGTTCTGGGGGCCGGTAATGGCCCACTTTGAGGCATGGTGGGAGCTTGTCAGGGGGGGCCTAATGAAGACAAAGGAAGGGTTGTGGATTAGAGAGGCGGGTGTGAGGAGGGACTAATGCTTCGTTAATGGAAAACCTCTGCTGTCCTTGACAAATCGTAGGGTTGGAGATGGCGCTGGCACAGTGGGCGTGTTAGTGCATGGATGCATATGTACAGAATTGAAGTACAGTATTCTGCAGGTGGAATGATGCAGATGATTCTCACCAATAACGCAGGCATGCTTTTAACTTTTATGATTTTATATATATATATATATGTGATCGTGGCACACGGCCCCTGCAGAAGCTCCTACCACTGGCTTACTCGAGACATTTAAACAAAAATGTGCAACACACAGCGTGCCATTCCCAGAGGTCTCATTATTACAATTGGATAAATCACTATACAACCAGACACAACGTTAACAAGTAGCGGGAGGACATTAAAAGTTTACTGCTGTCTGGAATGGCCCTTTGCATTCTACGTGGTCAATTAAAGGCTGGCAAATGGATTTCTCTGGTTACACACCTACTTTTATGACCTGTGAAGAGGATACAACGGGAAAATTGATATCAAGGGACGTGCAAAAGGAAGATCAGTGGCTCTGCCTCTCACAGCCCATTGTAATGCGATACTGATGTAGCAGTTACCCACCAGTCCAGTGAAATGGGCTGTAATCTCCAGACATCAGCAAAGTGCTCCAAAGGATCTCAGAGATCAATACTTAGCAAGAGCTGGTAGTATATATGACTGTGAAAACAGGTTGTGTCTGACCAGAAGAATTTCTGAAAGGAGAAAATGCAAACGTTGGAAAATATGTGAAGATCAGATGAAATGAAGATTATTTAAAGCTGGACCAATCAATGTTCCTACAACTACAATTAATTATCACTAGCTAGTGGTATTTAGCGGGGAGGCTAAATACCACAAAGGGATGACTAAGTTTCAGGCCAACCTGGAAGTAAGCATAGCTCTGGTTTCTTTGACAAAAAAACAATTGTGAATTTTTGTATGAAATAAGATCTGTGGCAAACACAGGTTAATGATACTTATACATTTTGTTGAGCAAGATAATCTCCACAATGAACATAGGCTGCCTCACACACACACATGCACACTTACACACATTGCAGGAAAAACAAAATGCTGCTCCACCCATATCCAATCCCCTCCTGTGGGCCCACAGAGCTGCGGAGTGATGGAGGGCCGGCTATAAAAGACAGAACATTAGCTTCATTGATACCTGCCAACGGGGGTAGGAAGAAAGGTGGGAGAGGTGGTGATGGGGGGGTGCTGACAGCACAAGCTGAGTGTCACAACAACATTATAAAGGTGTTGTTGCCAGGAAGCATGAGGCGCTTTGAGCTGACAGGCTGACATCACTCATGCTTCCTTCTCCCCCCCACCAACCCTGCACGGGAACGTCACAGACCTTAACCACAGCTGCTCAGTCACTGTAACAAATAACATTTACTCTTGTTACTGTAACACAGTCTTTTTTCTGTCTTTGTCTCTAATAACTTTGTATTGCTACTTTTTAAAACTGAAAAAAAATGCTTGCTTCCGTTGTCACATGAAACAGTCCTGATAAACTTTGTGAGAATGGAGCAAAAGAGATAAGTCGATGCAGTTCATCGGTGATAAATCAAAAGCTGCTGCAGCGAGGAAGCTGCTGGTGTGTTAGCGGACCGCGGGAGGGCGGAGCTCCAGAGAGGAGACACACTGCAGTCAGCTGATACTCTACAGGAAAAGTTGTTTCAGAGGTGCAAGTGGTTTGGTCGCACTGAGGTTCAGACAGCAGATCAGATAAGTTTGTTATCAATGCAAAACAATTAAGGATGATGTCATTATGGGTTATAGTTACGATTTTCTTTATTGTACCTCGCCATAGGTTAAAAATAAAGGTTGCATCTACCTTAATCAAAAACTGATTTAATGCACCACCCTTTGAGCACGCTAAGTGACCGAAATCAAACCTACACACAATGTTGCCCGGCCAACAAGTGCATTGTGGGTGTAGCTAAATGTGCTCATGGTTGAAATAAATGTCATTTTCTGTCTCTATAGATTATGTAAATGTTTGAAACTTATATACTGTATATGCATGTATATGGCATCTGCATACTGAAATGTGTGTGAATATAGAGTGATTTGCATGGTATAAGATATTACCTGTTTTATTTAGTAAAAGACTAAGAGCTGTTGAAAACACACACACACACACACACACACACACACACACACACACACACACACACACACACACACACACACACACACACACACGTCATCATCTTTGAGGTATAACATGCAGAGAAGAGTAGAACTGTGTGAACAAAGACACACACAGTTCAGCTTTCCAAAATTACGACCAGAAGGAAAAAAGATAAGGCCTAACAAAACTTCAGCCTAGGAGAATGACTACTTTTGATACAAAGTTCAGCCTATAGAAAGGACAACATGCTAGAGATTAATAGACATTGGGAAAGTTCAAGTTTCGGTCAGGGACTTTCCTAACCAATGAAAAAAAGATAGATAGTTCAGTTCACCTACAGATCAAAGAACTCTGACACTAGTCAAATTTCCCCGACTAATAAAGGATTATCTTATCTTATCTTATCTATATAGGACGATGTTGAGGACAAAGCAAATCCGTTCTCCTCCGGAGCCAACTCGGGTTTATTTCTTTGCTTGAAGAATAAACTCTATTGCTCTGTCTGCCTGTATCCAGTGTTTTCTTTAAACTTCATCGAGACTCCAATAGGTATTTAATATAGAATGAGTAAAAGAGTTGGAGCAGTAATTCGGGCTTCATCAATTGGCCCAGTCCGAACTTCTGTTACCCAACAGTAGTCAGTGTGTGTCTCTTTTAAAACTTTCTGGGTTTCTTTGCAGTTGTATTATGTCTCTCTTTGGTCATTTTGCTTCTCTTTATAGTCATTTTAAAGCCTTTTTTTGTGTAAGCCCGTTCAGTAGTTCTTCTTTTACTAAAACACAAACACATACACACACATGCTCACACATTATTTACAGCTTTCACCTGAGGAGATCAGTGGAGTCGAGGGGAGAAACCCAGCGATAAATACGCCTGTTATTCTGTAATGATGAGGCCCAGCTCAGTGTTCTACCTTTTGCACTCAATCCTATCAGAGGGAACCACACCTGTCATCCTGGTCTCCTGCCTTACACATGGCTGGGTTTGATGCATCATTATAAATTGTTCAGTATTAGCATCATGTGAGTGGGAGGGAGAAAAAAAAGCCTTTTTATTTCATACGATCGGGTGTCGTCAGAAAACAGATTCAGGGAGTGGGGAGCTATCAACCCGGGCCTCACGAGCCTCGGGCTGCAACCTCTGTGGATATGGATTCACTTTCAAAGGCAAGTGTGAAAATAAAGAATTTCAAGGTGGATCTGTCGCTGTAACAATTCGTTATCAGAACACAAGACAGTGGATGTGCTGGAAGCTCCTCGCTGCTTATGCTTTTTTTCCCCCGACGAGAAAGGAGGGAGGCCGGCTCTGGAGCTCCATGGCGTGCTGCCAGACTGCCCCCTGTGGTGGAGAATGGAAACTACAATGCTGTGGTTATATAATATATCACCTCAATCTGGTGTCTATTTACATATTGTGTCATTTTTTGTGTCAGTGGTTCTTATCATATTCTCTTGTAAATTTTCATATTTTTATTTTCTATTATGTCCTTATGCTGTTGCACTGTGCTGAAGTAAAGTCAATAGTTTGGCCGGACATTGTAAAAAAAAAAAAAAGTATGACTGTAATTTATAAGAGTTCTGTGTATTTTTTCACAAAAGGGCATAATTGAGAGCCAAGCATGTACCCTTTAAAATGATATTATGACAAACAAATTATAATAAAAACCTCATTAAATGTCCTTCTAGTTAGAAAATTGAGTTTAAATGATCAACAGAATGTGAAGAGGTAACAGTGTTGATGCTATGTCTTATTGTGTTGCTGGGACATCTACCGAAATCACCATGCTAACCAGCTAAACCCGGCTCGCGCAATGCTATTTGCGTAATGTTTATTGGTGTAATTTTGTCCTGATGATGATGACTATTATTACCTGTATTATTGTTGTTGTTATATTTAATTTTGGTGTGATTATGTGGGCTGATGAATGGCACAGCTTTGTCTGTGTACAAGGGAATCTTTGAACTGTGAACATTGATGTATTACAAACGTTTTTGTCAAAGTGTTGGTCAATTATTAAATTTTTTTGCATAATAGCTACGGGTCTGGAACTATTTACTTTTTAAGGTGTTTTACATTCCCAGGGGCTGGGCCATGAGAGTATGGAGGATTATTTTACCTACTATTAAACAATTAAAAGGTAAACAAAGAACATTTTAACTGAAAATGGCAAATAAACTCAGGATTATGAGCCCATAGTTAAAAGAAAATGGTAAATGATGAAGGAATTGGACATTGAATTGACAATTTGAAAATGAAAAGTTTTCCACTCCTGAAATGGAAAATCAAAGCTTAAATGTAAGAGCTTGAATTGAAGTTGAATTGAAAGGGAAATGTACAGTGGGTACGGAAAGTATTCAGACCCCTTTAAATTTTTCACCCTTTGTTTCATTGCAGCCATTTTTTTCGCATTAATGTACACTCAGCAACCCATCTTGACAGAAAAAAACAGAAATGTAGAATTTTTTGCAACTTTATTAAAAAAGAAAAACTGAAATATCACATGGTCATAAGTATTCAGACCCTTTGCTCAGTATTGAGTAGAAGCACCCTTTTGAGCTAGTACAGCCATGAGTCTTCTTGGGAATGATGCAACAAGTTTCTCACACCTGGATTTGGGGATCCTCTGCCATTCTTCCTTGCAGATCCTCTCCAGTTCTGTCAGGTTGGATGGTGAACGTTGGTGGACAGCCATTTTCAGGTCTCTCCAGAGATGCTCAATTGGGTTTAGGTCAGGGCTCTGGCTGGGCCAGTCAAGAATGGTCACAGACTTGTTCCGAAGCCACTCCTTTGTTATTTTAGCTGTGTGCTTCGGGTCATTGTCTTGTTGGAAGGTGAACCTTCGGCCCAGTCTGAGGTCCTGAGCACTCTGGAGGAGGTTTTCTTCCAGGATATCTCTGTACTTGGCCGCATTCATCTTTCCTTCAATTGCAACCAGTCGTCCTGTCCCTGCAGCTGAAAAACACCCCCATAGCATGATGCTGCCACCACCATGTTTCACTGTTGGGATTGTATTGGGCAGGTGATGAGCAGTGCCTGGTTTTCTCCACACATACCGCTTAGAATTAACGCCAAAAAGTTCAATCTTGGTCTCATCAGACCAGAGAATCTTATTTCTCATAGTTTGGGAGTCCTCCATGTGTTTTTTGGCAAATTCTATGCAGGCTTTCATATGTCTTGCACTGAGGAGAGGCTTCCGTCGGGCCACTCTGCCATAAAGCCCCGACTGGTGGAGGGCTGCAGTGGTAGTTGACTTTGTGGAACTTTCTCCCATCTCCCTACTGCATCTCTGGAGCTCAGCCACAGTGATCTTTGGGTTCTTCTTTACCTCTCTCACCAAGGCTCTTCTCCCACGATTGCTCAGTTTGGCTGGACGGCCAGGTCTAGGAAGAGTTCTGGTCATCCCATACTTCTTCCATTTAAGGATTATGGAGGCCACTGTGCTCTTAGGAACCTTGAGTGCTGCAGAAATTCTTTTGTAACCTTGGCCAGATCTGTGCCTTGCCACAATTCTGTCTCTGAGCTCCTTGGGCAGTTCCTTCGACCTCATGATTCTCATTTGTTCTGACATGCACTGTGAGCTGTAAGGTCTTATATAGACAGGTGTGTGCCTTTCCTAATCAAGTCCAATCAGTTTAATTAAACACAGCTGGACTCCAATGAAGGAGTAGAACCATCTCAAGGAGGATCAGAAGAAATGGACAGCATGTGAGTTAAATATGAGTGTCACAGCAAAGGGTCTGAATACTTATGACCATGTGATATTTCAGTTTTTCTTTTTTAATAAATTTGCAAAAATTTCTACATTCTTTTTTTTTCTGTCAAGATGGGTTGCTGAGTGTACATTAATGCGAAAAAAAATAAACTTTTTCGATTTTAGCAAATGGCTGCAATGAAACAAAGAGTGAAAAATTTAAAGGGGTCTGAATACTTTCCGTACCCACTGTATATAAGAACATTTGAAAAAAAATAATTATTAATATACAAATGTATCTTTTTGTTTCTGTTTCATTGTCCTGCCTTTCTTTTTTAATTATGGCCTCATAATCCTAAATACTAAAAATAATAATAGTTAATTTGCCATTTTGGAGAAATCAGATGGTTATTGGATATTGGTTGTTTTGGTGCGTATGTCAGAGGAGCGGCAGCTTTGGGCAAGTATATAAAAAAGAATACAAGCAACAGTGAAGAATATACAATATCTTTTAGCAGTGAAACCCAACCTTAGGGTTTGAGGACCAAAAAAAGGGTACCAATTAAGTGTGACAGGACAAATTATTATTTAAGTTAAAAGATAAAGCAAAGAAATCTGTCACATTAAATTCCGTTTATTTTTTCCCTCTGATTTTTTCATCCACTTTGACCTTTTACTTACTCAACTATAACTTTGGTTGAACTATTCAAAACTCTTTTCCACTACAGTGCCACCATAAAAAAACATAAAAAGGGCAGATGAGATGTTTTGGCATCAGAAAACTTAAAGACAGGATATTGAAGAACCAGGTGGATAAGCATCAATTATTAACAAAAGGTTTGTTGAAACAAAGGCAAAAAAATTGGAACCTCGGGAATTCCATAAAACTACTTTTAAACTGAGGCAAAAGAACACAAAACAAAAGCTCACAGCAGCCTCACAGCCGCAGGCACAGTTTGAACTTTAAGGTTGGGGGTTACGCAAAGAAAAATAACCTAGAGGGAATGTAATGTGCATGACTGAGGCTTTATTTATATTAAAATGAATAACTAAGATACCAGATGGTGCATTCTAATATCCCTGACGTATTAGCCCAATAAGGGATGCTATTGCGAAAATTGCCACTGAAACCAAACTCGCACACACTGAAACCAACGGTCAACCAGATACAGATGCAGCTCGTTGATGGACCCAACCTGTGGCATCTAAAATTAACCTTAGCATAGCCTTTATGTTTAAACGCAGAGCGGTCTGTGTATTGTGATACTTTTTTCAATTCAATTTATTTTGTATAGCCCAAAATCACAAATTACAAATTTGCCTCAGAGGGCTTTACAATCTGTACACATGCGACATCCTCTGTCCTTCCCTCACATCGGCACAGGAAAAACTCCCCTAAAAAACCCCTTTAACAGGGAGAAAAAAGGAAGAAACCTCTGGGAGAACGACAGAGGAGGGATCCTTCTCCCAGGATGGACAGAATGCAATAGATGTCATGTTTACAGAATGAGCAGCATAACAGTTCTTAGATACAACACATTCAATGTATATGACATAAATGATTCATATAATAAGACTACTTATAATAACAGCAGCAATGACTATAGTAGAATTATATGATATAGAGAATAGTAATAGTAATGTGACTAATAATAATAATGGTAGTAGCAGTAGGTCTCTGGACAAACCATGGTAGCAACCTGTCAATCAGAAGGTAGCCCCGCCCTAAAGCAAACTCTGCTTTATGGTCTATTTGACTCTGAATTGGTCCATAATTTACTAAATGAACATCATGCTGTATTGAAGAAGACTTGAAACTAGAGATTGTGACCATAAACTCATGTTTACAATGTTTACTGATGGAATAAATCAAGTGAGAATTAGAGTCATTTTTTCATAGACTTCTATACAATCAGACTTCTTTTAGAAACCAGAGGATTAGCCTGATCTCTGGTGTAATACAGCTGATAGGTAGTTTGTTTACATGACGAACAGAAGTGCATCATGGTCAAAGAGGGTCTGATGTTATTATAAGTAAATAAAAAAGACCAAAAAGTAAGTTTGTTGGTTGTCAATAGGAAGACACAACAAGGTCGATATTATTCATCATTACAGTAAATCATTAGTTTTGTTGTATTATTAAAAATATGTAGATAATGAGTTCCTATGAGCCCATTAGATAAATAAACTAAACAAGCTTGTTTAATGTTACGCCTTAATTGAGAATGTATCAGATAAACTGAATCATTGGACTGAAATTACTAATTACACAAAAGCACGGTTAATGTTGGGGAACAGGGCCGAGTAAAAATGTTTTTTATCACTCTCTAACGAGGACATTTATTTAATTATTGAATCTGGCAAGTTGCTCAATGTTACACTGAACGCATATGCTGAATGTTAACTGCCCTGTCTCATTGTTTTACTTTGCAGTATTCACTGATGGAACTAAAGAATTTTTTTTATTTCAATAATAAAATCCTGTACTTTACACAGCTGCCATCTATCCTGACCCCTCCCCATGACCTGCATACCCCCTGTAGAGTACAAATGCACATAACCTGACTTAGCTGAGTTTTACGTGAATCACGGTAGCTTTCATGTAACATAAGAAGATGAAAGGGCTCTTTCCAGAGCCAGGGTTTGGTTTTGTCCGTTCTGGGCTACCGTAAAAACATGGCGTTGCAACATGAGAGACTCTGTGAAAAGGACCTTCATATCTAAATAGAGATATTTAGATATGAACAGTTATGAATATTAAACGTTACACAAACATGTCGCCCTTGTACTGTATTCACTGCATGACAGCACACTTGCTTTGGCTCACCTGGTCCATGAATGGTGGGATGACTTGCATGACTGACACTGGACCCTAGGTTTGAGGCTATCCATCCTCAAACAGTGCTCTGGCAATCGTTGATGGTTTTGCCGTGGGCCTGCCCCACACACACGGACAGCATCAATTATTTACCTTCCTTCTGTATGTTCATTAGCGAAGGACTTAGGTGTGTTTCTAGAAGTTTTTGAATCACGAGTGCAGCTGTGTGGATATGTAATGGAATTCTTGAGTGGATTCTGGGTTCAACAGTTTCTTTTTTTAAGGGGAAAAATGGGAGGGACAGCTTTTTGTGAGTGTGTGTGTGTGTGTGTGTGTGTGTGTGTGTGTGTGTGTGTGTGTGTGTGTGTGTGTGTGTGTGTGTGTGTGTGTGTGTGTGTGTGTGTGTGTGTGTGTGTGTGTGTGCGGTGAGTACTCTAGACACTGGAGTGGTTAAATGCCTATACACGGTCATGTGAGGCAGCTTGAGAAATAGTTCCAAAACCCATTTTACCTGACAAGGAATTCCGTGGATGAGGCTTGTTCAGCATTCAGGGCAAATTTATGATTTGTGATATTGGGCTGTGTAAATAAAATAACTTGACATTCCTTTAAATTATGAATTCATAAAAACTCTGTGTTTCACAAGGGGGAAGTTTTTGCCTTTTTTCTTTTATCCAGTCAGCGCTTCTTATGAGGCAAAATAGTAGGAGACTAATGCACTGTGGCAGTGCGGGCTCATCACAACCTCAATCCCAAAACAGTGCATGTTATATTACAGTAATGATTCTCAGCTATGGAACGATCCCCTCTGGGCCGGTGGAAGGCTGCAGAGATCTACCGGCTTCATAAAAGTGAATCCGGGCTAAAAATGACACTTTTTTAGTCTCTGTCAGTAAACTCGGTGAGGCTGGTGTGTGACTCTGCACCCTGAGGACTGAAGCGATAGATACAGTACGGCAGGTGTGTGGAGATGTGCACACACCCATCTTTATATTGCAAGGAGTGGGGTTTAGAGGAGCATTTGGCAGCCTGCCAGCAGAAAATAAAACCACACAACGCCTTGAAATCACTCATTTGCCTCAGTGTAGGAGCAATTTGAGGCAATAAACCAACCTTTTTTTGCCCTGCAAGAAATTTTGAGTCAACAACCATTTTGCATCCTAAAGCAATTCCGCCAAAACAGCTTCACACTCTGGTGAGGTGGGAGAGCTGTCTCTAAAAGCAAAAATAATGACTCTGTATTACAATCCATTACAGCACAAGCGGCACCCTGCTTCACGGTTCCCGTGAGTGCCGTGCCCTACCCTCTGCGTTAAGCACAAGACAGAGAGCATCTCAAAGCATTGGGGCGATGCCAATTATGCTGCATCCTCAGTGTGTCATGACTCCGAGCCCCAGGAGGCCTTAGTAGTAAGACACACACACAGACACACACACACTAATAAGCTGGAGCAGTGTGAACAGCACTTAGCTATCAATAGTTTCATTCTCCTCAAAAATCCAGCGAGAGAGAAAGTGAAAAGACGGTTTAATCCTGGCCTTAAACCCCTGGTAAAAATAGGACTGGGAGTAGAACGCAAGAGATTAGGCCATGGGATTAACTCTCCATTTGTTTTCTAAGAGCATCCGCTGCCGGTGGTGCAAGAGGAGAGGAGAGGAGAGGAGAGGAGAGGAGAGGAAGTGGAAGAGAGAAGAGGAGAGGAAGAGAGGAGAGAATAGGATAGGAGAGACAAAAAGAGGAGAGGAGAAAAGAGGAGAGGAGAGGAGAGGAGAGGAGAGGAGAGGTGAAGAAAGGAGAGACATAGAGAGGAGAGAAGGGAAAACAGGAGACTAGTGGAGAGACAACGAGAGGAGATAAGATAAGAACAGAGGAAACAAATAGAGGAGTAAACAGGAGAGGAGGGGAAAGGAAATAAAAAGGAAACAGGACAGGACAGGAAAGGAAACAAAAGGAGAGAAGACAAAAGGGGTGGAAGAAGTAAGGAGAGTAAAGATCTGGACATGCAGAAAGATATATGTGATTTTTTGGGGGGGCAAATATTAAATATGAATCAATGTCTTCTGTAAAACCCAGCTAATGAATATGTTTAGGTCAGTGCTTATGGTTAGGATGGGACTCCAAGAAAAGAATGCATGTCTATGTAATGTCCCCAAAAGTAACCTAAACTAAACGTTAGTGTGTGTTTCACTTGAGGAGTTCCATATGCAGTCAAAATGGTGTAAACCAAAGGCCGAAAAATAACGAGAGTTAATCACAGACACGCCTTATCTCTGGCTCTCTCCCACTGCTGCCTCAGCATTCATTAAAGCCAGTGGCTGCCAGCCAAGGAAGCAGAAGGTGAGAATGTCTTAATGTCTCAATATCCGAGGGAGATTCGGTTTTTGAGCCGACATACCTAATATTTTCTCTATGCTAGGAAAGTTGGGCTCGGAGCAACTAAATCAAGTGAAGTGAGCAAGGTGGGGATACTGGTGCTTTAAGCAAGAGATGCAGGTCTTGGCCTCTTTATCACAGGCTGCATTAAGATTAGGCCATTAATGTCATGCAATGCCCAGTGACTTTATGACTGGTATGTAGCTCATACCATAAAACCCTTGAGCTGCAGATCCCTAACATTTAAGTCCCTCTAAAGCTGCCTTTAATAGACTGTAAGCTCTAGATTTCATATGTGTGCAAAACACCAAGGCATTATTATGAGCCCCTTGGTATTATAGAAGTGGCTATAGCTTTTATGTAACAGCGCAGAAGTTCACAGCGGCATGTCGGTGTCAGAATAGCATTTAGTTACCATCTCTGTCTCCAATACTCCTTTCTACTTTAGTAACTAACATTGAACTAACCAGTGGCTAACAGAAGTGTACCCCCCCCCAAAAAAAGGTAAACTCGACAGTTTGCACTGTTAGCTGCTAGTAGCAATAGGAATGCTCCAGATTTCTGTTTAGCACCTCCAGGCCAATCAGTGCACTAGAAGAAAAACGGAAGTAAGGAAACTGCTTTGTTTCATACACATAGCATGACAACAACTTGTACATCCACAGTCCTACCGTAGGGCCTTCCACTTTTCTTTTTTTAAATGACAAATACAGACTACCGCCAGCTGCTGGTACGGAGAGTTATTTCCTCTCACACCTGCACAGAAGATAAATGCAAGTTGGCCGTTGGCTGTTGTCTTCAAGATGTGTTTAAGTGCAAGTTTTTTGGCCAAGACACAGGTTAGGTGAGGTGACGCTTTGATGTCTGTTTGGTGTGTCTTGGCTTTAAGACTCACCGGGCCGATAGCCAATCATGGTTTAGGATAATGACACTGCACCAGGGGTGGTCAATCAGATTTCAGGGATCATTCTCTCTACTGTCCAGCAGGGGGTGACTCCTCCGGTTGCTAAAATAAGTCTGATTGTATAGAAGTCGCTATACAGTCGCTGCGGGACTAATAAAGGATGATCTTATCTTATCTTATCTTATCTTATCTTATCTTATCTTATCTTACCTCAATAAACATGATAAACATGAGTTCATGGTCTCAATATCTAGTTTCAAGTCTTCTTCAATACAGCATGATGTTCATTTTGTAGATTATGGTCCATTTAGAGTCAAATAGAGCATGAAGCAGAGTATGTTTTAGAGCGGGCTTACTGTGATTGGCAGGTTGCTGCTGCTACCAGAGCTGTATACAGTGTCTCTACGTCACTCTTCCCCATTCCAAATATGGTAACTTTCGTTCATTGGTTGGGAAAAAACAGCATGCTAAGGTCGTAATCCAAGATGGCAACTGCGAAATCGATGAACTCAAGGCTTCAAAAAGGCAGACCACAAACCAATGGGTGACGTCACGATGACTAAATCCACTTCTTATATACAGTGTAGGCCCGTGCCACCCCAGGCCACATCATGACGCGCTCCTTGAAGTTGAACATGAAGTAGTCAACATTGTAGAAACTACCAATTAATATCTATATCCTTTGGCATAATAAAGGTGTTAAGTCTGAGAAATATAATTGATCAGCATTTAAAGTAAGCATTTGAGTCATAGCAACAAACTGTAGCAGCCTCTTCCTTCAGCAAAAGTGAGTGAGCACTGATATTTAATCTTAAAGTGTGGTTTCATTTCAAAGTTAAAGAGTTCTGTTGCTGTAACTTGTGTTGTTTAGCCATGAAACCATCTCAGATATTCTTGACTAAATGTCCAACTGAAAGTTCACTAAATTCATGAAATCAAGATGTTTTGGAACAATGGAAGGTTAATTGCATGCTTACCAACACATGTGGATTAAAGTTCTTTAATTATTTTCTAATAATTTTAGGAAAGTTTTGATGTTTTGTTTGTATTTATATGTTCATACACTTGTCTCAGATGAGTAGAATGAGCTTTGGATGATAACTATCCACTTTAACCGCTCTCTGTTTGTAGCTGTGTTTATATTTGGATGTGGTTATTACAGGTGCAGCCAAAGCTGTAGCAATACTGTTGCAGGAATCAAGCCTAAAACTGTCTTACCAGTAAAAGATAAATAGAGTCAAAAAGTTCCTCACAATATATCTTAACTGTTGTTGACTCAACTTCAAGGTAGTCTACTTCAAACTTTCAAGTTACCAAGATACAACATTACCAGCTGATATAACTAGAAAATGTTAAGTAGAATCGTTTTGTTAAGATTTTCTCTTTGACAAAAAATGAATGTGCATTTTTACACCGATTGTTTTGGAATGCATAGAAATGTTCCACATCAATTTTTTTTTAAGTATGAAATTGGGGACATTACTAGGTGTTCTTTATTTATAAATATATGATATTTCCTGAGCAGACAAATTTGTTTTTACAGCCATCGGCCATTCTGCTATAAGTTAAAGGAGAATAAAAACATGTATTCAGAAAAACAAATGAATTTGCTGAAGCACTTACTGACAACACTGTCAAATCTGACCATCCTTTTGGAGCAGCAGCTATAATCTGGTGTAATACTATTTCAGAGTTTAAAATCAGCATAACCACCGAGGATTTTGTTTAATGGAAAAAGTTGCAGTATTTTTAGATTTAGAAAATTAAGCATTGTACCTTTATTGCCTATAAGATGTTAGAGGGTCTTTCTGAACAATTTTAATTTTGTTCAATGAATGAATGATTGGAATAATGTAAATTGTGATGACCTACCGTTTTGATTTGTCTTAAATTGATAGTAATATTGTGATGGTTTTTCACTTGAACATTTCCATTTTGTCCTACTTCTACTCCACTACATTTCGGAGGGAAACATTGTGCATTTTACTCATTAGTCTGGCAACTTTAGTTACAAATTACTTTTCAGATTAAGAACAATTTTCAAATAAACCATATGATAAAAATTTAATTTATGCATGATAAGGTCATAAAAGATTATCAAAGATTAAACCACGGGTTTATTCTGAAACTTTTTCGGTTTATGATGAGGCCCATTAAGGTCAAAGCATTGTTGATTTGTGACTAAACTACTCAACTGATGTAACAATAAAATGCTTTTTACACAATGACAAGTCATTTAGGTTATTATTATTAGTTATTATGGTGCTTATGATTGTCACTGGACTTTTTTTTTCATTAAATCGTAATTGTTTGCATTCAGCCTCCAGAGATATGTCCTACCACACTTGACAGTCTCATTCTTGTCAGCGGTACATATGTTATCGCGACACCAGAACTGAAGTGTGGGACTTCATGAGACTACTTCGCGAACGGCTCTTTCTGTTTTGGGTCCAATGTCTTGCCGTCGAGCCAGTCTCCGCCTCCTGGGATAAATTGCGGCTGCGCAGGTTCTTTCGGTCTTCTCCCACGTCAACCCGTGCAGCTGCTACTTACTTCCCAACGTGAGCACTATTATCAAAGGTAACGTGAGCGTTTTAATTCCTCTTTTACTTTTATTTGTGACGTCTATATTTCTATTACACGCCAACTTTTTGCACGCTCGAGTTTGAGGCTAGCGTTTGTCAGATTTATAACCATTTTCCAGCGGGTGTGGTCTAAAGTTAATTCGGTTTAAACACGTTAACGTCTTCCGGGTAGAGCCGTGGCTTTAAGAGTAACGGAGTGGGCATAACTAAAGCTACGGGGTCACTTTATATTTGTATGGTGCAGTCTTGGTGGAGTGTGTGCTGAGTCACTGACGTTGGACGTGGTTTTTCCGCAGCAGTGCGAACAAAAGACCATGTGGCAGAGAAGGCCTGGGCCTGCCACCTCCTCAGAGATCAGCGTGTTTAAAACCCTCTCATTGGTGGTAGATTTGTAGTTTCCAGCAATTAAGTGATTGCTCGGGGTGGTGAATCTCCCTCCTTTTGGTTGGGGTTGAGATGTGCCTAAACTGTTGGCGTTAAGTCCGGCGACCAGGTGCAGCCGGCGTTCAAACGTCACGGACACCGGCGAGCTTACGGCGCTGAAGCAGTCAAATGCGTTTACAGGAAGCTATTTTTAAAAGGAAAACCGAGAGTGACACTAACCGCCTCCATCTCCCAATACTAATGTTAAAACGCAGCTCTCTGCTTGGCTCTACATATGGACTTTGAAACCCCGCATGGAAGTCAAAACGGCGTTTTTAATAATGAGCCCCTCCTTTTTGTCTTGCATAGCTCGGAAGCCCAAAGTGAATTTAACCATTTGGTCAAGAGTAAGCCAAAGCAGTGCAAGTGTCTGCCATTGTGAGGACGTAATCTCTGATGTCTGTGTGAAGTGCACAGTATTTAGCGAATGAAATAGTAATTTGCCTGTTTATTGGCACCTTCGGCTTTCCGTAATTTCATGGGCACCGAAAACGACATGACTCATGACTACTTCTTGCTATAGTGGTATAGATATTCTTCAAATTCCCGCTTTGCTAACATGATTTTTTTTTGCCTTAAATGGTCTTGGTCACCACTGCAAGAAACTCATCGACACAATGTGAGCAAATGTAACGTGGAAGCTGTCTGTGTGTAACAGCGGGGTGAAACAGTCTTGTATACCAATATGTCTGCGGCAGGACTGCAAATCCAGTTGAACATGATGAAATAATATTAAAGAAAAGATTAATTCATGCTTATGTTGGACAAAAAAACTAAATGAAGACTTTCTTGATTTCTTTTGACTTTAAAGGCTTACTTCGAACTTGTAGTAAAAGAAAAGGAAACGATTATTCATAGGACTACAACTAAATGCATAGCATCCTTAGGTGAAATCAGGCATGCTTTATTTTTGCAATCTCAGCTGCTGCACACTGACAGTATGACTGCAACTATCAATCATTTTTTTTTATTAATCTTCAAATTCCATTCTTGGTTGATCATTTGGCATGTTAAATGTAAAATTGTAATCAAGACAGAACTACTACAAGAACAACTCAAACAGCTTACGTGTTTAAGCAATACTATACAAAACCTCATCTTTGTACATTGTGACAAATGCCAGTCTAGTTTTTATAGCAACAATAGTTGTTGTAGGTCAGTTGTAATTATATTTGCATTTAAAACGCTCAAGTGTTTCTGATTTCTTCTACAGCATACATGCATTTTACAATTAAGGGAGGCATGGGGTTGGAGAACAGTATGAAACAATGAATTATCACGTAGTAGTACCAACAAGAACTTCACTATACTTTCACCCCTACCTTTTTAATTGGTACATTGTGTGTTTGTTTTATTTTTTTTATGGCAAACTCCCTAGTCAGTTTTATGTGAAACACAAATGTGTATAACTTATCGCACATGTCTTAAAAGCGCCTGTAATATAAAGACACGACACACCCCGCATCGCAGCATCCTAAATGTGGACAATATAAAGAAGGAAAGACTAGGACGAAACCTAAAATGCATAAAATGGCTGCTTTCATGTTGGGTTCAAAGCATACAGCAAAGTTTTTTGTTGTTTTTTTTGTGCACCTTAACCATCTCATACACCTATGTGACAGTAGAAGGTAGGCGGCTTGCTGGACTGCTAGCAAGCAATTTTGGCACACCCAAGCATGAGAGTTGAGTCTCTGCCCACTGCACCATAGAAATAGGTGTGGGAATAACTTTGTGGGTGGGGCTTCCAATCACGGTGGTTCAGATTAGGCGATCATGCTGTGAGATCCACAGCAACCGTTTTGTCGTCTTATGCATTTACTGTGCAATGGGCTCGGGGCCCTCTGCAGCCGGCCCCGCCGCTCACTGTACAAAATGCGACCAAGAGGTGTAAGTGACTCTCCGGAACTTGTTCCTCCTGCAGCTTGAACTTCATTTCCCTTCACCCTATTTAAAAAAAAATATATATATTTTCTGCTTTGTTTCAGGATCATGGCTGAGATGAAGGAGCGCACATTCATTGCCATCAAGCCCGATGGCGTGCAGAGGGGCATCATTGGAGAAGTCATCAAGAGGTTTGAGACAAAAGGCTTCAAACTCGTTGGCATGAAGATGCTCCATGTAAGTAGACATTTTATTTCTTTGTACGGCTTTCACGCTTAACTAGGTTGCTTTCCCCACAGTCCCTTGTATTTTTAACCACCTCAGCACATGGTCTTGTGAGTGTGCAGTGTTGCGGTTAAGAACCTCCGGTGAGCGGATAAGCCTAAGAGTCTATTCCTGACTGTAGCATAGATTAGCACTGAGTCAAAGACTCCTGATCCTCTAACCTCTCATCTGGGACAGAGTGGGATTCCACCTTTACCATAAAGTGTTTTCATAAATAATCCTGCGTTATGCAAGAATTCATGTAAACTACAGCACATGCAACAGGTCCTTTCTGTGCTACTGAGGTGAAGCTAATCAACCCTTAATTGCTCAAATTGAAATCCTGGTGTCATTGTGGTTAGTGGTGCAGTAGGAAGTGAAATGAAAATGGGAGCCAAGTACAGTTTGGATGAGGAGCACACAAAGACCTATCCAGAGAAAGCTGGACTCATGATTGAATGACAATTTTTAATTGTCATCTTGCTGAAATGTTGAATGCAAACCTCCTCTCTAAAATTTGCTGTGCCCTAAATGTCTTCCCACCGGTCTTCAGTTTGAACAGAAATCATTTTACTTAACTTGCACACTGAGTTGGTCGGATTTGTCCTCGTACACTAGCGTTGCAGATGTTCCAGCAGTTGTCTGTCCCACAGACCAGAGCTGTCTCCTCAAAGGGCTTTCTGGTTATTAAACTTGTGTGACTAGAGCCATGACATTGAAGAGACGTAACGACCGTGTGACCTTAAGGTTGTCGTGCCAGCTGTGAACAAATAGGATGTAGTACTTGCTAGTCTTTTAGTCTGCTTCAGAGGATGGTTGTTCAGTGTCACTCAAAGCAAATCATGATCAGGGACATCAGGAAGTCAATTGAGGGCTGGGTCACGACATTATCAAGGACGTGACTTTGGATTGCGTTTGTGTGTGGAGCACTTTGCTCCCTTGTGTAGGAGACATGGATTCAGCCCTGGATCAGGATAGCTGCAGTGTGCTGATTAGATGCCAATGCTTTTTCCCAAATTTCCCCAAAACTCAGTGATCTGAGTTCTATTGAAGATAACACAGGGGCAGGATTTGATGTAGCTTTTGGGGGCGAGTTGGCACCACCCTGTGACCAAACGTATGCAGCCACTAGTGGAAACAAGAACTTGGCAGGGTTGTCATGTTTAATCTTAAGTAAATGAGTGGAGTTCTGTCCACATCCTCAAAGGACACAAACTAAACTCCTGTTTGCAGGAGAAGTCTTTCTCTCATCCATGCTTTTATTAGTTTTTCTGTTAGCATTTGGCTAAACCCAATGAGTTAACAATCTATCATGCGCCTCCAGCTTGTTTAAAAAAAAAAAAAAAAAAAAAAAAAAAAAAAAAAAAACTCGGCTTTTAATTAATACTTAAGTATCAGCTCTGTTTTAGCCTCTTTTCTGGTTACCGGTCAGTTTTAGAATTTACGATGTTACTTCACGGTTCAGCCTATAGCTACATTGCTGAGTTGCTGCTCCCCTGTGAGTCAGGCGCAGGTCAGCTCAAGACTAAAGCTGTCTGATGCCCCTCGGATCTGGAACTGAGTCTTGCAGAATCAGTAGCATCTTTTTTAATCTTTTCAAAACCTATTTTTATAAACCTTTTTATTAATTTTAACAGATATTTTCAACATGTCTTAATTTGCTAAAATCCTGAAATGTTTTAATCGTGCTTCAGCAGCTTGTACTTTTTTTTTTTTTTTTTTTTGAAAAGCACTTTATAAATGATTTGATACTTGAAACGCCCTCTTGCACTTAATCTTTTTAAATCCTATAAACTAGTATTGCGAGTCCCTGCGATCGGTACTGCACATGTGCAACTCTCCCCAGATATGAGAAGTGAAAAAACACTGCAATATTTCCTAGCCCAACATGGCATTTTACTTGCCCTTGGGAAGCCTGATTGTTGAGCCCCGCTGTACAACATGGACAAAGAATCAGTATTCAATGTAGACTGGTTTCACATGTCTGATTCCTAATGGGATTAATAAGGTCAGTATCTTTCTACATTGTCTCCTTGCTGCAGGCCTCTGACGACCTCCTGATGAAGCACTACGCTGACCTGAAGGAAAGGCCATTCTTTCCTACCCTCATCAAGTACATGAGCTCTGGGCCAGTGGTTGCCATGGTAAGAAGAGACACAACTGATTGGTTAGACTGTGTGGTGTGTCAGTTGAACCGGAGAGAGGAATGTACCAGGAGATGAGTTGATGAACCTAAAACCTGCTTTTGCTGCAGATATCATTTCCCACCCATTGGTGTGATGTTGATTCTTAAAGACTCCTGGAGAAGAGCTAACAAGCAGCCAGCTTCATGCCTCTGTTATGTGTTTCAGGTGTGGGAGGGCAAGGGTGCTGTGAAGACCGGCAGGGTGATGCTGGGTGAGACCAACCCCGCTGACTCCAAGCCCGGAACCATCAGAGGAGACTTCTGCATTGATGTCAGCAAGTGAGTACTTTTATGTGACTTCAGCAGAGCCCTAAACTTACAACACAGTATACAGACTGTCGGTAACCCTCACATGACTTTTTGTATTGCTCTGTCCTCACTTTTAATATGTGCATTATTGTTTTTCATAGGAACATCATCCACGGAAGCGACGCAGTGGAGAGTGCCAACAAGGAGATTTCCCTGTGGTTCACAGATGAGGAGCTGGTCAGCTACACTAGCTGTGCCTTCAGCTGGCTCTACTGAGCACTCCTCACACTGGTCTGAGACCAGTGACCTTTTTGCCTCATACTTCCTGTTTTTTGTCCATGGCCTAGAGCGGAGAAGAACTGAAGTTCTTAAGGTCTCAATCATCACATCACCCTCTGCCCTCTTATCATCATACTGTACTTGGATCTGGTCTCTGATGTCCAGGTCCGGTATGAATTCATTCCTCAGCTCCATTCCTTTTTTAGAAACATTCCATCGATCCTTGAAATGTACAGTTAATGACTGCAACTATCCTTGACTGTCGTTTTTGTTAAAAGGTGATCTGCTTTCCAATAAAATGAACACAATACCAACAGTCTCTTCATTCATTGGTCAGATACACACAACACTACTGTCCATATGATCCTATGGTGACCTGCTGAACTCTAATGGAGGGGATTAGATGATTACATTACATTAGTCATTTAGCAGACGCTTTTATCCAAAGCGACTTACAGGAAGTGTATTCAACATAGGTATTCAAGAGAACTACTAGTCACCAGAAGTCATAAGTGCATCTCCTTTCTTAAACAAGCATCTCAAAGTATAAGCCAGAGCAAAAGTATAGTGCAGAGGCAGATTACTACGAAAACAGTAGCTCGGTTTTGTCCAGGTTCAGCTTCAGGTGG
>NW_026554295.1:0-6462 GCF_027596085.1 Anoplopoma fimbria | reverse complement strand
TTTATTCTGGATGTGATTGTAGAATATGAGAGCTCGTCACACATTAGACACCAGGCTCAGTACAGCAGGGTTGGAGCCACAATAATGTCCCTCAAAAGAGCTTTTCTCAGATCCCACAGATGGATGCTGGGTGGAGGTGTATGAACAGCATGTGTCCTTTCACAGCTGTAAATACACATATTCACGTACATACATATATATATATATATATATATATATATTTACATAAATGAGCTGTTCATCTATTATTTGTGTGTATTTGTGTGTTTCTCAGGGCCGTTCTGATCAGTCTGCGTATCTTGGCCAACATCCTGGTGCTGCTGCTGCTGTCTCTGGGCGCCGCCGGCAGCATCTACATCATCTACTTTGTGGTGGATCGTTCTCAGAAGCTGGAGCAGGAGAAGCTGGAGCAGGAGAAGCCGGAGCTGACGCTGTGGGGGGAGAAGAATGAGAGAGACAGAGAGCAGACATCCTTAGTTTGAGTAGATTATCAACATGCAATACTGTTCCAAGGAATCGATGGACGCGGAGAACCAACACTGATCCGCTCCAGCTCATCGTTTCATTTCCCCCAGAGAGGCTGCTCTTCTGTCAGCCAAACCATCACATGATCAGAACAGATGATGATGATTTTTTTCTTTTTTTTTTTCTTTCTCTTTCACCTCTCAGGGCTTCACCAGATCAGTGTTCAGCTCTGCATGGAAATAAAGTCGATAAGTCATGTCTTGTAACCATGATGGCAAAGAAAAAACAACCCACTTCTAATCTTATTTAATCTTCAAATATTACATTTGTGATGTTTTAAATGATACATATTATGGCAATATCAGTTCAGTTTCAGAGAACCACCAGAGGATTAGAGTGTGTGTGTGCTTGTCTTGTCATTGTGTTGATACAGCTCGGGTCTTTTCATTTTATCTGCAAGAAAAACAGACTATAGGAAGTGGAATTAATACAAATGTGAAGACTTCACTGCTTAGCAGGTCCAGCTGGTAGCAGGAGGAGGGGCTGCTCTCACAATCATCAGGTTTTCAAGAATTTGCCAAATGCAAAGTTACATGGGGAGTATGTGCTGCTCCGATCCTAACTGTGGTTGTATGAGGTAAACTCATCATCTCCTATTTGGGGAAAGAAGGACTCTGGCTAAAAAAAAAATATATATATTAACTTTTTTACACCTAATGGGACTATCATTTGTACCGTTTCTGCTAGCTAAATTCCATTGAAGTTTTATGATAATTTCTCGGAATGAAATATTCAAACACGTTTTTTTATAGTTACATTCCACAAAATCTAAATATTATGAATATTTTGTATTCTCTCCCAAATTCAGCCCCACATATTTGTTATCTGTTGAAATATTGCTATCTCCACTTAAAATAATAACAATCACTGGGAGTTAAACAGCGTTAAGTACGCTGCAATTTGGTGCTTGGATTAGAGATTTGGCCTTGATTTAGCCTCATTTCACCTCTGTTTCAGTGGCTTTCATGTCCTTCCTCTCTCCAGGTGAGTGTGGTGGTTTCTCTCATCACCATGATCGCTCCGTCTGCCTTTGAGCTGGTGTCTCAGCTCGAGATGTACCACCCACCAACCTCGCTGCGTTTCCAGCTGGCCAGGTACTCCGTCACTCCGTCGCTGCTGTCCAATGCAGCACTGAATACACACTGTACATCCCAGGTCCTACAGCTCACTATCGTTGGTCATATGTGTATGTGTTTACAGAGTGCTTGTTTTATACCTGGGGAATCTCTACAGCCTCATTATTGCCCTCCTTGATAAGGTCAACAGCATGAGCTCTGCTGTGAGTATAGAAAATATAGAACATTTAAAGCATTTTCTTTCCTTATCATTTTCATAGCCTTCATTCCTTTCAGGTGCAATGTGTAACAACTGACCACATCCTCTGCATTTCACCTCTACTGGGTCCAAACAATCTACATTTACAGTCATTAGTTATAGAAAGCTAACTACTAACTAACAGCTGGGCAAGAATACACAAGATTCAACCAAACTGCGTCAACTCTGAGACGGTTAAAATAACAAGCTGTCTTATAATCTGGAAGTGAGGCGTCGGCCTAGAGCACATGTGTCAAACTCAAGCCACATCCGGCCCGTGAATGAATTATCTTTGGCCCGCATGATAAAATCTATTTACTATTAGAGCTGGCCCGCCGGTATATCGCACGCACCACCAAAATACTACAAATCCCACAATGCACTGTCCGTGTGTCGGCACGTCAATCGTGTCAACTTTCAACTATCCCTCTCCCCAAAAAATGGCTAAACGAAAGGTGGAATTTGAAAACAGGAGTTTTCAAGACAGGTGGGAGGCACAGTATATGTTGGCGGATGTAAAGGGCAAAGCTGTGTGTCTTCTGTGCGGAGACACTGTGGCTGTAATGAAAGAATACAACAGAAGAAGACACTGTGAAACGAAGCACCAAGACAGATACAAGCATCTGGACACGACACAAAGGCTCCAGAAGCTAGAGGAGCTAAAGAGAAGTCTGGTGTCACAGCAGGCTATGTTCACTAAAGCCAAATCACAAAGCGAGGCTGCTGTTAAGGCCAGTTTTATTGTGGCAGCAGAGGTTGCGAAATCAACCCGGCCCTTTACCGAGGGGGGATTTGTCAAAAACTGCATGATTAAAGTTTGCGACGTTAGCCGTGTGCATTTTTAAATGTGAGCCTAAGCCCAAACACATGGGGCTGCCGTGGGATAAACTTGTGGGACTGACAACAGATGGAGCGCCTGCGATGTGCGGTCAAAAGAGTTGGTGGGGAGGATCCGAGAAAAGATGAAGGAGGAAAATGTCACAAGTGAGTTGACAGCTTATCACTGCATCATACACCAGGAGTCGTTGTGTGGCAAAGCCTTGAAAGTGGAACATGTGATGAGCATCGTAACATTAGCGGTTAACTTGATCAGAGCCAAAGGTTTAAATCACCGCCAGTTCAAGTCTTTTCTGGAGGAGTTAAGTACAGAATGTGGTGACTTGCCCTATCACACAGAGGTGCGATGGCTAAGCCAGGGAAAGGTGCTGGAAAGATTTTTCCAGTTGCGTGAGGAGATCTGAAGAGAGAGCACCACTGACCCTGGAACTTTTAAAAAAGGCCTAAAAACCTACCTTTTAAAAAAGCCATTAGTTGTTTCTTTGGAGAGACGTTCTATTTATGTAGCACTGAGATTGTTTGCTCAATATAAAGTGCATTACAAATCTGTGAGTTCATGGAAAGCAAAGGGAAAGGAAGGTTGAGCCCACCTGAATGCGCTCAACCTGCAGCTTCAGGGGCGGGGCCGTGTCATCACTGACATGTACGCTACAGTGAGGGCTTTTAAAACCAAGCTGCGCCTGTGGGAGACGCAGATGCTGCAGGAAAACTTGAGCCATTTTCCGCACTGCCAAACAATGAAAGAGCAGGTCGCTGCCTTCCCAACTACACAGTTTGCTGAAAAACTCGGCATACTTGGTGCTGACTTCACACGGCGATTTGCCGATTTTGAAGCCCAAAAAAGCAGCTTTGAACTGCTCAGTAATCCATTTGCAGCTGACGTGGGAAACGCACCATCAAACCTCCAAATGGAGCTGATTGAGCTCCAATGTAGTGACACACTGAAGGCAAAATATGAGTCTGTTTCCACTTTCATCCCCGACACAATGCCCCAGCTGCGCTCCCAGGCTGCTCAGACGCTCTCTATGTTTGGCAGCACATACTTGTGTGAACAACTGTTCTCTTTGATGAAGATAAACAGAAGTTCACACAGGACTCGTCTTACTGATGAGCACCTTCACTCAGTCCTGAGGATTTCCTCAGCTCAGAGCCTGACCCCAGACATTGATGAACTTGTATCCAAGATGAGACACCAAGTGTCTGGCTCAGACCAGTGAGCATCACAGAGCAGCAAACGGTGCTTTGACGCATTTTCAGTTTTTAATGTAGTTTCATTTTTGCATTTTTTCTCTTGCTACTACAGGACATTTGATTTTTCTTTGAAGTAAATTATTTTTGGCTGTTGTTTGCCTGTAGAAAATGTTTTCACTTGAAATTACTCTGGAAAAACTGCAGATAGAGCCATAAGCAATTAATGAAACTGATTTTATTACTTTTATTTATTTATATTTTTTATTTCATAATTAATGTTGTTTTATAGGCAATACTCTATAGGCCTTGTTAGTTCCAGGTTCAATATGTGCACTAAGGTTCTTTCAATAAGTTTTCAATAAACGTTGAACCCATCTGGCCCTTGACTTGTATCAATTTCTTTATTTCGGCCCACTGTGTATTTGAGTTTGACACCCCTGCCTTATACATTTTCTCCAATGTCATATATTCAAACATGCATAAATACTCAACTTTTGAAAAAAGATAAAAAAGGCTGCCATGGCTGGTATTCCAACACGGATCTCTTACGTGAGAGTCCGCGTTTAAGTGCAAAACCCTGCCATTACTGTACTACAGGTTTTTAGATGATATATTTGGGATCTGGGGGAACTCCATCACAGACTTTGAAAACATTTTAATGGTTTTAGACTCGCATCATCCGGCCATTTCAATCACACACAATGTACAAAAAGAGAAACTGGAATTTTTAGACACAAGTATTTTTTTATTCCAGGGATCGGAGAAACAAAATCATTGGCAACCAGAGTGTTTTTTAAAAGATGCTGACAGGCATGCTCTCCTCCACAAGTCCAGTTATCACCCCAAACACACATTCAGGGGCATAATAAAATCACAATTACTCCGATTCCATAGAATCTGCAGCTTCCCAGAGGATGTGGAAAAGGCCACACTGACTCTGTTTTTCAGCCTTAACTCCACGGGGCTATTCAAAGAGATTCCTGAGGGAGATAAAAGCAGAGGTGAAGCAGGTATTTAAGGACCAGGGCCAGCATACAGCAGAACAGCAGAGCTGCATTTTAATACCGATGGTAACAACCTACTCACATACCTTAGCTCGCCTCAGCTCCAGTTTTAAAACCCATTTCCAACAGGCCCAGGAGGAGAGTGTGGCCCTCAGTCATTTTAAAGTTATCTCAGCCTATAGGAGGAATAAAAACCACTCAAGTCTCACCAAGAGGGCCAAGAAAGCTCCCCTGCAGGAGAACCATCACAATAACACATACATTAATAACCAACACTCGGGTCAGGGAGCACCCAGCCTGGAGACAACCAATGTGATGTATGCCATCAGATGTTCTCTCTGTAAAAAAGAAAACTGTATATAGGGGAGACACAGAACACACTGGAGTGCAGACTGAGGCAACATATTTATCACATCAAAAAAGGAGACAGGGAAACGGTTTTATATCTGCATTTTAAAGAACATGGTTTTAATCATTTTACTTCAGAAGGGTTAGAGACCAACAAACATTGGTCAAAGGTGCAGCGCCAAAGAGCTGAAAGGAAATGGATAGGGTCATTAAAAACCATTGACCCCACAGGACTCAATGAGAAATATTGAGCAACCTGCATCTCCGGCTCCACCTAGTGGCGTGAATAAATCACAGCAAGCCACCTTCTGGGTTTTATGATTTTTAAATAGACATAACAGACTGGATCCATGGCTTCATCCGGCCGTTTAAAATCAGGATATTTGTTAAAAACATTTCCGAAAAAATAAATGCATCTTTTGATGTGGTCACATTCTTTAGTTTCTCCACAAAATCATACGTGTCCTTCACATAACTGGCATGTTTGGTGGAAAGAGGGTTGATAAAGGAGTCAACGTACTCCGCCACACGGTAGGACTCTGAGCCACAGTCACTCACAATAGGCCGACCACATGGGACTCTGGAGGGGATGGTCCACTTCTCTGGGGGTTTGTGTGTTTTAGGGAGAAGGTAAAACTGTCTCGGTCTAGGGATGTCCGGTCCAGACAGATAAATCATTTGTTTGTTGGTAATGAAGTCCCTATTGAGCAGTCCTGATAATACTGCTTGTATTCTTGTCTGCGTTTCCGCTTGGATCAGGTGGGGCAGTGGAGCGTAGTGTTTGGTGTTACTTAGCTGCCTAGTTGCCTCCTGTAAATACTGTACCTGAGCCCACCTTCACAGACCTGAAATAAATGATCTAATTTGTTTCTCGTTTGTCACTTAAACATCAAAAAATGCAAGGAGAACCATCCTATTCAGAAAACATATTTATTGAACATTAGTAAATTTCAAAACCAAACAAATATAGACATATATAACAGAGCACTGACAGGCATGCTCTCCTTGTTCTCACACAGCGGGTCGATGATGATCGCTTTGCCCCAATAAGCCAAGTGAGCAGCAATTTGAAAAATCTGAAATAAGGCCAGGTCAGCATCTTGTGCGAGCTGCTGCAGGTTTTTCACCGCTGAGCAGGTTGTGATGAGGCGCACCATCGCAGGCGAGCAGTTCCTTCTCACTTTCCAGCAGCAGCAGCAGTGCATGGGGGGATATAGGTGCGCTCTAATGCCTCGGGGGGATA
>NW_026554294.1:0-1084 GCF_027596085.1 Anoplopoma fimbria | reverse complement strand
TGGTACCACCGGATTAGAAAAGGGTTGACTGCAATCTGGCATACGCATTTAGACTCTCTAGGTGCTTAAGAATGAGGTGCATTATTATTAATATGGCATCGCTCGTGCTCCGGTTTTTGGTGTAAGCAAATTGGTTTTTGTGTCAAGCATGGGTTCTACTTCTGAATGGAGTACTTCAATCATAAGCCTCTCTAGAGATTTAAAAACATTGGAGGTAATGGCACCGGCCGATAGTCATTGTCCTCTTGAGGGCATACTTTCTTGGGTACCGGGATTATGATTGATTTTTTCCATAAGTTGGGTACTGTGAATGTGTCTATGGAGAGCTGAAATAATTTGTGCCATACTGGAGAGAGTTCATCTGCAAAATTTTTGAGAAAAGAAAGCCGACAGATTGTCCGGACCTGTCGCTTTGTTAGTCTGTATGCCTTTAAATATCTTAGTTACAGAATGTGGCTCTAGCACAATTCTATCCCGGTTCACATCACAAATGACATTGTCCAAAACTGCTGCACACTCACTGCCGTTATCAGAGTTAAAACGCATATAAAATTCATTCAGTTCGTTGGCCCTTGCCGCCTCGTTCAAAACATCCGCCTAGCTCCTCCACTTTGTCAGTGGACCATACCTTCACTGACTGAGTCACTGGTTTGCTGGACTTAAAGGCGGCCTATATAGGGAGCAGCTGAATGGCATTGTGGTCAGAGTTACTCAGGGGGGTCTAGCTCTGGCTGTGTAGGCGTCTTTGATATTGCCATAGTATTTATCAAGAATGTTGTTGTTTCTGGTGCTACAATTTAACATATTGGTGAAAAGCCAGGTAATGATTTGTTAAGGCTGCAGTGGTTAAAATCTCCCAGTATAAACATTACGGGGGCGCCTGGTTTAGCTTGTAGATGGCGGTGCACAGTCCGTGATTGCATTAGCTGCTCTGGCGTTACGCTCCAGCGGGATGTACACAAACACACACAAAAATGTTAGTAAATTCCCTCGGGAGATAATATGGCCGCAAGGTAACACACAGCAGCTCCAGATCAGGGTTGCAAATTTTGTCTCTCACCGCAAAGTTACGACACCAACTGTC
>NW_026554293.1:0-1683 GCF_027596085.1 Anoplopoma fimbria | reverse complement strand
CCTTACTTGAAAAAACTCATGTAAATGTGGTTTCAAATGTCATGAAAAATACACTTTTGGGAGTATTTTCAGGCTGAAAATAACTTTTGTGAGCAAAAAAGCTTTAAATGCATCTAAAAGATATGAAAGTATCATGTTTTCATGAAAACACAAGGAAACTAGTTGATATTAGTCCAGAGGCCTTAACTCATAAACCACAAAGTATGGTTGCATTTTGACTCAAGAAAACATGATACTTTCATCACTTTTAGATGCATATACAGCTTTTCTGCTGCCAAAGACGTTTCAGCCTGAAAATACCCCAAGTATGTCTTTTCTGACAGGAAACCATACTTTTTATGATTTCTTCAAGTAAGGCCTCTGGACTCATAATAACAAGTTTCCTTGTGATTTCATTGAAAACATGATACTTTCATCACTTTTAGATGCATTTACAGCTTTTTTGCTCACAAAGTCTCGTTTCAGCCTGAAAATACCCCAAAAGTGTCTTTTCTGACAGGAAACCATACTTTACATGAGTTTCTTCAGTGAGACCTCTGGACTAATATCCACTAGTTTCCTTGTGTTTTCATGAAAACATGATACTTTCATCACTTTTAGATGCATTTACAGCTTTTTTGCTCACATAAGTCGTTTCAGCCTGAAAATACCCCAAAAGTGTCTTTTCTGACAGGAAACCATACTTTACACAGAGTTTCTTCAAGTAAGGGCCTCTGGACTCATAATAACAAGTTTCCTTGTGATTTCATGAAAACATGATACTTTCATCACTTTTAGATGCATTTCCAGCTTTTTTGCTCACAAAAGTCGTTTCAGCCTGAAAATACCCCAAAAGTGTCTTTTCTGACAGGAAACCATACTTTACATGAGTTTCTTCAAGTAAGGGCCTCTGGACTCATAATAACAAGTTTCCTTGTGATTTCATGAAAACATGATACTTTCATCACTTTTAGATGAATTTCCGGCTTTTTTGCTCACAAAAGTCGTTTCAGCCTGAAAATACCCCAAAAGTGTCTTTTCTGACAGGAAACCATACTTTACATGAGTTTCTTCAAGTAAGGGCCTCTGGACTCATAATAACAAGTTTCCTTGTGATTTCATGAAAACATGATACTTTCATCACTTTTAGATGCATTTCCAGCTTTTTTGCTCACAAAAGTCGTTTCAGCCTGAAAATACCCCAAAAGTGTCTTTTCTGACAGGAAACCATACTTTACATGAGTTTCTTCAAGTAAGGGCCTCTGGACTAATATCCACTAGTTTCCTTGTGTTTTCATGAAAACATGATACTTTCATCACTTTTAGATGCATTTACAGCTTTTTTGCTCACAAATCGTCGCTTCAGCCTGAAAATACCCCAAAAGTGTCTTTTCTGACAGGAAACCATACTTTACATGAGTTTCTTCAAGTAAGGGCCTCTGGACTCATAATAACAAGTTTCCTTGTGATTTCATGAAAACATGATACTTTCATCACTTTTAGATGCATTTCCGGCTTTTTTGCTCACAAAAGACGCTTCAGCCTGAAAATACCCCAGAAGTGTATTTTCTGACAGGAAAACATACTTTACATGAGTTTCTTCAAGTAAGGGCCTCTGGACTCATAATAACAAGTTTCCTTGTGTTTTCATGAAAACATGATACTTTCATCACTGTTAGATGCATTTCCAGCTTTTTTGCTCAC
>NW_026554292.1:0-840 GCF_027596085.1 Anoplopoma fimbria | reverse complement strand
AGGTTGAGCCGGCCGGTCCACCGGTACCGGTACCGTGAAAAACACCGGTAATCCGGCACACCGGTATACAGGAGGATGAGCCGTCCAGATAAACATCCGTGAAAACATCATGACGTGACGTCACTGCACCGCGACTGTGACAAACGCGAAACATTAAATAAAGATAATAAAACATTAAATAAAGATATTAAAACATTAAATAAAGAGAATAAAACATTAAATAAATAGAATAAAACATTAAATAAAGATATTAAAACATTAAACAAAGAGAATAAAACATTAAATGAAGAATAAAACATTAAATAAAGAGAATGAAACATTAAATAAAGAGAATATAACATTTAACAAAGATAATGAAACATTAAATAAATAGAATAAAACATTAAATAAAGATATTAAAACATTAAACAAAGAGAATAAAACATTAAATGAAGATAATAAAACATTAAATAAAGAGAATGAAACATTAAATAAAGAGAATATAACATTTAACAAAGATAATGAAACATTGTGAGTCAGATCGGGTGTCCTGCAGCACGGGGGCCCCACAAGGAACCGTTCTGGCTCCATTCCTCTTCTCCATATACACATCAGACTTCACATACAACTCTGCTACCTGCCACCTGCAAAAGTTCTCTGACGACTCTGCAATCGTCGGCCTCATCTCCGCAGGCGATGAGAGGGAATACAGAGAACTGAACCAGGACTTCACAGGATGGTGCCGGCGGAACCGCCTCCAGATCAACTCTGGTAAAACCAAAGAGCTGGTGGTGGACTTCCACCGGGGAAAACACTGTCCTCCGGAACCAGTGAACATCCAGGGACAGGACATTGAGATTG
>NW_026554291.1:0-1738 GCF_027596085.1 Anoplopoma fimbria | reverse complement strand
GATAAATAGCAGCTTTTGCACTGTTAACTTTAGTTTTTCTGAAAATGACCTGAAATTGCAAATACTGCTGTTTAGAGCCAGTTTCTTGATGGAAACCATGTAAACTATGTATTCTTTCACATTATCCTAATTTTAGTGACTATCCTGCAGAAATATGTTTTGAGAGCTGTAAAGTGGTAAATAGCAGCTTTTGGCAGAATGTTGGTGTTACCCACAGTTTTAGCTGAAAATGACCTGAAATTGCAAATACTGCTGTTTAGAGCCAGTTTATTGATGGAAACCATGTAAACTATGTATTCTTTCAAATTATCCTAATTTTTAGTGACTATCCTGCAGGAATGTGTTTTGAGAGCTGTAAAGTGATAAATAGCAGCTTTTGGCAGAATGTGTGGCGTTACCCACAGTTTTAGCTGAAAATGACCTAAAATTGCAAGTACTGCTGTTTAGAGACAGTTTCTTAGAAATATGTATTGGTAGCTGTAAAGTGGCAAATAGTAGCCTTTTGCATTGTTAACTTTAGTTTTTCCTGAAAATGACCTGAAATTGCAAATACTGCTGTTTAGAACCAGTTTATTGATGGAAACTATGTAAAATATGTTACATTGAACATTGTTAACTTTAGATTTTCCTGAAAATGACCTGAAATTGCAAATACTGCTGTTTAAAGCCAGTTTATTGATGGAAACCATGTGTGGCAGTGGGCGTGGTCTGCGCTCAGCTGCAGGCGAGAGAGGTGGGGGAGTGGTTCATGGGAACAGTGCCGGGGTGAGTTCAATCAACACGGCTGTAACATGGTGCTAATCAGGCTGAATGTATTTAAGCAGTAGCAGGCGGGAGTTCGAGATAGACAGTCACAGACGAGGAACGGACTGAGACAGAGCGAAGCCATCAGAGAGGTGGCGACGGAACGAGACCGGAAGCCATCAGAGAGGTGACGTTACGGGAACGCTGGACCGAGTGCGCCCGAGAAGCCGGGCAGCGAACCGGAGCGCACGACGGTTCGCATTGTGTGGTGTATATTGGATAAAATAAATATACCTTTGTTAAAAACCTACCCACTGAAGCCGTGTCTGTGTTGGGGAAACCTACGGTAGTCGAGAGTCGGCTACACCATGTAAACTATGTATTCTTTCAAATTATCCTAATTTTTAGTCACTATCCTGCAGGAATGTGTTTTGAGAGCTGTAAAGTGATAAATAGCAGCTTTTGGCAGAATGTGTGTTACCCACAGTTTTAGCTGAAAATGACCTGAAATTGCAAATACTGCTGTTTAGAGACAGTTTTGGGAGCTGTAAAGTGATAAATAGCAGCTTTTGCACTGTTAACTTTAGTTTTTCCTGAAAATGACCTGAAATTGCAAATACTGCTGTTTAGAGCCAGTTTCTTGATGGAAACCATGTAAACTTTGTATTCTTTCACATTATCCTAATTTTTAGTGACTATCCTGAGGAATGTGTTTTGAGAGCTGTAAAGTGATAAATAGCAGCTTTTGGCAGAATGTGTGGCGTTACCCACAGTTTTAGCTGAAAATGACTTGAAATTGCAAGTAATGCTGTTTAGAGCCAGTTTCTTGATGGAAACCATTACATTATCCACATTTCAGTGACTATCCTGCAGAAATATGTTTTGGTAGCTGTAAAGTGGCAAATAGTAGCCTTTTGCATTGTTAACTTTAGTTTTTCCTGAAAATGACCTGAAATTGCAAATACTGCTGTTTAGAGCCAGTTCATTGATGGAA
>NW_026554290.1:0-1652 GCF_027596085.1 Anoplopoma fimbria | reverse complement strand
AAATGTGTTTTGGAGCCTTAAAGTGATACCAGCTTTTGGCAGTAATGTCGCGTAAACTGTGTATTAATGAACATTATCGAGTTCGAGACTATATCCTGCGAAATGTGTTTTAGGAGCCTTAAAGTGATAAATACCAGCTTTTGGCAGTAATGTCGCCGTAAACTGGAGGTAAACTGTGTATTAATGAACATTATCGAGTTTCGAGACTATATCCTGCAGAAATGTGTTTTAGGAGGCTTAAAGTGATACATAGCAGCTTTTGGCAGTAATGTCGCGTAAACTGGAGGTAAACTGTGTATTAATGAACATTATCGAGTTTCGAGACAGTTATGACAGTTATGTAGCGTTAACTACAGGTAAACTGTGTATTAATGAACATTATCGAGTTTCGAGACTATATCCTTCGTTTTTGGGCTTTAAGTGACAAATAGCAGCTTTTGGCAGTAATGTCGCGTAAACTGTGTATTAATGAACATTATCGAGTTTCGAGACTATATCCTGCAGAAATGTGTTTTAGGAGCCTTAAAGTGATAAATACCAGCTTTTGGCAGTAATGTCGCGTAAACTGGAGGTAAACTGTGTATTCATGAACATTATCGAGTTTCGAGACTATATCCTGCAGAAATGTGTTTTAGGAGGCTTAAAGTGATAAATAGCAGCTTTTGGCAGTAATGTCGCGTAAACTGGAGGTAAACTCAGTGGCGGATTTAGTAATTTGGGGGCCCAAGGCGAACTTAGCTAGGGGCCCTTCAAATCCGTTCTTTTAACACAAAGGGACCTGTCAATACTTGCACTAAATAAAGAGTAGAATGTGAGAAATAAGTCTCGGATATAACACCAGTGTATGTCAAAATGCAAAATATTTATTTTTTCAGTTTACAGTTACTTCTCACCGGTCTTCATACATCAGTGATGTGTAGATATCTGGAACTGCACCTTTAAAATAAACAACAAAGAAAATAAATACAAAACATATTAAGAGTTTCGAGACTATATCCTGCAGAAATGTGTTTTAGGAGGCTTAAAGTGATACATAGCAGCTTTTGGCGGTAATGTCGCGTAAACTGGAGGTAACTGTGTATTGAACATTACCCAAATTTCAGTAAATGTCCAGCAGAAATGTGTTATAGTGGTAAACAGTTTTTGACGGTAATATAAATGTGTTTTAGGAGGCTTAAAGTGATACATAGCAGCTTTTGGCAGTAATGTCACGTAAACTGGAGGTAAACTGTGTATTAATGAACATTATCGAGTTTCGAGACAGTTATGACAGTTATGTAGCGTTAACTACAGGTAAACTGTGTATTAATGAACATTATCGAGTTTCGAGACTATATCCTTCGTTTTGGGCTTTAAGTGACAAATAGCAGCTTTTGGCAGTAATGTCGCGTAAACTGTGTATTAATGAACATTATCGAGTTTCGAGACTATATCCTGCAGAAATGTGTTTTAGGAGGCTTATAGTGATAAATACCAGCTTTTGGCAGTAATGTCGCGTAAACTGGAGGTAAACTGTGTATTAATGAACATTATCGAGTTTCGAGACTATATCCTGCAGAAATGTGTTTTAGGAGGCTTAAAGTGATAAATAGCAGCTTTTGGCAGTAATGTCGCGTAAACTGGAGGTAAACTGTGTATTAATGAACATTATC
>NW_026554289.1:0-1307 GCF_027596085.1 Anoplopoma fimbria | reverse complement strand
ATAATGGTTAAAAAAGTTAAAAGTAGTTGAAATAGTTGTTGTTTTTTCTCTGTCTGTAAATATAGTATTTCAGTTATTGTTGTTTTTTCTACTGTTTTTTTTATTGCTTATTTATAATACTTGTTTTATTTTATTTTTATTTTTCTTTTTTATCTTATTTTTTATTTTTATTTTTAGCTTGTCTTCTTCTGCTATGTCTCTTGTGTGCACTTTACTCTGCGCTGTTGTAAGTCTGCAAATTTCCCCGCTGCGGACTAATAAAGGATTATCTTATCTTATTTATCTTATTAAATAAATAGAATAAAACATTAAATAAAGATATTAAAACATTAAACAAAGAGAATAAAACATTAAATGAAGATAATAAAACATTAAATAAAGAGAATGAAACATTAAATAAAGAGAATATAACATTTAATAAAGATAATGAAACATTAAATAAATAGAATAAAACATTAAATAAAGATAATAGATGATGTTTCAGCCTTCGTGGCATCAACTTAAGATCTTAAAAATAAGAACTTGAAAATGTAAATATATACATATATATATATATATATATATATATAAATATATTGTGTTTTATATGTATGAACAAATGTCTCAATAAAGTTATTGAATTTAAAAAAAAAAAAAAATTAAAAAAAAAATAAATAAATAAATAAAATCTACCCGGTATGCAATGCGCGGTGATCGCGGAACCTATTTCCCGGTCACCGGATTCTACCGGACGCCTCCTCTAGTTTCAGACGGCTCAACCTCCTCTAGCTATGCTAGCTATAGGAGGTTGAGCCGCCGGTCCACTAAATAAAGAGAATATAACATTTAATAAAGATAATGAAACATTAAATAAATAGAATAAAACATCAAATAAAGATAATAAAACATTAAATAAAGAGAATAAAACATTAAATAAATAGAATGAAACATTAAAGAGAATGAAACATTAAATAAAGAGAATAAAACATTAAATAAAGAAAAAAATGAAACATTAAATAAAGATAATGAAACATTAAATAAAGAAAATAAAACATTAAATAAAGATAATAGATGATATTGCAGCCTTCGTGGCATCAACTTAAGATCTTAAAATAAGAACTTGAAAATTTAAATATATACATATACCGGTACTATACAACTACACAGACACAGACAATAAATACACATACTATACAACTACACAGACACAGACAATAAATACACATACTATACAACTACACAGACACAGACAATAAATACACATACTATACAACTACACAGACAATAAATACACATACTATACAACTAAGCACAGACAATAAATACAC
>NW_026554288.1:0-2253 GCF_027596085.1 Anoplopoma fimbria | reverse complement strand
TCCCCTCAGCTCCCCCTTCCTCTCCACACCCCATCTTACCCTATTTTGCTCCCCTCTCCCTAACGAGGTCCTTGACCTTGTTACATCTAACCGCCCACCACGTGCTCCCTTGACCCGATCCCCTCCCCTCTTCTTCAGTCTATTGCCACTGAACTCCTTCCTTTCCTCACCCACCTCCTTGACCCTCTGATGTCAAGAACTTCAGACCGGTTTCTCTTCTACCCTTTCTATCCAAAACACTTGAACGCGCTGTCTCTAAACAACTGTCTTCCTACCTCCACCAGAACAACCTCTTGACCCCCACCAGTCCGGGTTCAAGGTGGGTCACTCGTCAGAGACGGCCCTCCTTGCGGTGACAGAGTCGCTTCACGCTGCGAGAGCGAACTCTCTCCCTCTGTCCTGATTCTCCTGGACCTGTCAGCGGCGTTTGACACAGTGAACCACCAGATCCTCCTCTCCACCCTCGAGGGGATGGGCGTCTCAGGCTCTGCACTCTCCCTGCTTGCATCCTACCTGACAGGCCGATCCTACCAGGTGACATGGAGGGGGGCCGTGTCAGAACCACGCACGCTGACTACGGGGGTTCCACAAGGTTCAGTTCTGGGCCCCTTCTCTTCTCGCTCTACACAACATCTCTGGGTTCTGTTATTCGCTCCCATGACTTCTCCTACCATTGTTATGCCGATGACACCCAGCTGGTCTTGTCATTTCCTCCCGGTGACACCCAGTGGAGGCACGCATTGCTGCGTGCTTGGCTGACATCTCGAAGTGGATGGCGACACACCACCTGAAGCTGAACCTGGACAAAACCGAGCTACTCTTCCTCCCGGGGAAGGGTTGCCCGCACCGAGACCTGTCCATCACCATTGATGATGCCGTGGTGACGCCAACTCGACTGTGAGGAATCTGGGTGTGACCCTGGACGACCAACTGTCGTTCTCAGCAAACATTGCATCGGTCACACGCTCCTGCAGATTCCTCCTCTACAACATCAGGAGGATTCGCCCCTTCCTCACTGAGGAGACGGCGCAGGTGCTCATCCAGGCTCTGGTCATCTCCCGCCTGGACTACTGCAACTCACTACTTGCCCCGGCGTCGGCCATCAGACCTCTGGAGCTTGTCCAGAAAGCTGCAGCACGTCTGGTGTTCAATCGCCCCAAGTTCTCTCACACAACTTCCCTTCTCCGTTCCCTACACTGGCTCCCTGTAAGAGCTCGCATCCAGTTTAAGACTCTGGTGCTAGCCTACAGGGCAGTGAAAGGAACAGCTCCTTCCTATCTCCAGGCCTTGGTCAAGCCCTACACCCCTGCCCGACCACTTCGCTCTGCTGCCTCGGGGCGACTGGTTGCCCCGTCGCTCAGAGGTCCCTGCGGCCGATCCACCCGGTCACAGCTTTTTTCTGTCCTGGCCCCTCAGTGGTGGAATGAACTCCCCACTGACGTCAGGACAGCAGAGTCGCTGCCCATCTTTAGGCGCAGGCTGAAAACTCACCTCTTCAAGAAGTACTACCTGAGCCTTCCTCGTATGAATTTGTATTTGTTTACTGCACTTATCCTATTCGTAGTAGTTTGTAGCACTTACTATATTCGGATTAGTCTGTTGCAATTATTGTTTTCGTAGTAATCTGCCTCTGCACTATACTTTTGCTCTGGCTTATGCTTTGAGATGCTTGTTTAAGAAAGGAGATGCACTTATGACTTCTGGTGACTAGTAGTTCTCTTGAATACCTATGTTGAATACACTTCCTGTAAGTCGCTGGATAAAAGCCACCTGATCCTCCAGTGTGATTTGATTCTGAGGATACTGAAACCACCTGATTCATGCGATATGGAATAAGTATATTGTCTTCTTGCTTTCATCATTTGCTCTTAACTCGTACCAAGCCTATCTAGGCTGCTAGTGATATCTGTTGCAGACTCTGTTGAATCTGTGCTGTTGCTGTACTCAGGAAACCGCTTGAGAGTGTGTGGTTTCAGTTTCACAGGTCAATTGTCCTCTTAACTGCTAGGGGGAGTGGCTTACACATCTCAAGGATATATATACTCAGACCAAGCCAAACCTTTACTCCAGTGTATTTTGACTCTGGAGGGATACTGGAACTACTTGATTCTGCTGGATAGACTGCGTCATATATTGTTCTTGCTTTCATAATTTGCTCTTAACTGTACCAAGCCTGCTTAAGTTTTAGTGTCTGTTGCTGATTCTGTTGTCTGTGTTGTTGCTGCAATCTAGGAACTGCTTGAGAGGTAGTTT
>NW_026554287.1:0-4989 GCF_027596085.1 Anoplopoma fimbria | reverse complement strand
CTCAAGGATATATAAACTCGGACCAAACAAACCTTTACTCCAGTGTATTTGACTTCTGGAGGGATACTGAACTACTTGATTCTGCTAGGATAGACTAAGTATATTGTTCTTGCTTTCATAATTTGCTCTTAACTGTACCAAGCCTGCTTAGGTTTTAGTGTCTGTTGCTGATTCTGTTGTCTGTGCTGTTGCTGTAATCAGGAACTGCTTTGAGAGGTGTGTTAGTTTCAATAGGTCAATTGTCCTCTTAAGTGCTAGTGGGAGTGGCTTACACATCTCAAGGATATATAAACTCGGACCAAACAAACCTTTACTCCAGTGTATTTGACTTCTGGAGGGATACTGAACTACTTGATTCTGCTAGGATAGACTAAGTATATTGTTCTTGCTTTCATAATTTGCTCTTAACTGTACCAAGCCTGCTTAGGTTTTAGTGTCTGTTGCTGATTCTGTTGTCTGTGCTGTTGCTGTAATCAGGAACTGCTTTGAGAGGTGTGGTTTAGTTTCAATAGGTCAATTGTCCTCTTAAGTGCTAGGGGGAGTGGCTTACACATCTCAAGGATATATAAACTCGGACCAAGCAAACCTTTACTCCAGTGTATTTGACTTATGGAGGGATACTGAACTACTTGATTCTGCTAGGATAGACTAAGTATATTGTTCTTGCTTTCATAATTTGCTCTTAACTGTACCAAGCCTGCTTAAGTTTTAGTGTTTGTTTGTTGCGTGATTCTGTTGTCTCTGTTGTTGCTGTAATGATTCTGTTGTCTCTGTTGTTGCTGTAATCAGGAACTGCTTTGAGAGGTGTGGTTTAGTTTCAATAGGTCAATTGTCCTCTTAAGTGCTAGTGGGAGTGGCTTACACATCTCAAGGATATATAAACTCGGACCAAACAAACCTTTACTCCAGTGTATTTGACTTCTGGAGGGATACTGAACTACTTGATTCTGCTAGGATAGACTAAGTATATTGTTCTTGCTTTCATAATTTGCTCTTAACTGTACCAAGCCTGCTTAGGTTTTAGTGTCTGTTGCTGATTCTGTTGTCTGTGCTGTTGCTGTAATCAGGAACTGCTTTGAGAGGTGTGGTTTAGTTTCAATAGGTCAATTGTCCTCTTAAGTGCTAGGGGGAGTGGCTTACACATCTCAAGGATATATAAACTCGGACCAAGCAAACCTTTACTCCAGTGTATTTGACTTATGGAGGGATACTGAACTACTTGATTCTGCTAGGATAGACTAAGTATATTGTTCTTGCTTTCATAATTTGCTCTTAACTGTACCAAGCCTGCTTAAGTTTTAGTGTTTGTTGCTGATTCTGTTGTCTGTTGTTGCTGTAATCAGGAACTGCTTTGAGAGGTGTGGTTTAGTTTCAATAGGTCAATTGTCCTCTTAAGTGCTAGTGGGAGTGGCTTACACATCTCAAGGATATATAAACTCGGACCAAACAAACCTTTACTCCAGTGTATTTGACTTCTGGAGGGATACTGAACTACTTGATTCTGCTAGGATAGACTAAGTATATTGTTCTTGCTTTCATAATTTGCTCTTAACTGTACCAAGCCTGCTTAATTTTAGTGTCTGTTGCTGATTCTGATTGCTGATGTCTGTTGCTGTAATCAGGAACTGCTTTGAGAGGTGTGGTTTAGTTTCAATGGGTCAATTGTCCTCTTAAGTGCTAGGGGGAGTGGCTTACACATCTCAAGGATATATAAACTCGGACCAAACAAACCTTTACTCCAGTGTGTTTGACTTCTGAGGGGATACTGAACTACTTTTCTGCTAGGATAGACTAAGTATATTGTTCTTGCTTTCATAATTTGCTCTTAACTGTACCAAGCCTGCTTAAGTTTTAGTGTCTGTTGCTGATTCTGTTGCTGTAATCAGGAACTGCTTTGAGAGGTGTGGTTTAGTTTCAATAGGTCAATTGTCCTCTTAAGTGCTAGTGGGAGTGGCTTACACATCTCAAGGATATATAAACTCGGACCAAACAAACCTTTACTCCAGTGTATTTGACTTCTGGAGGGATACTGAACTACTTGATTCTGCTAGGATAGACTAAGTATATTGTTCTTGCTTTCATAATTTGCTCTTGATACAAGGTTGTGGCACCTCGCCCGGAATAGGGAAACCGGGGCACCCTCCTGGAGCCAGACCTGGTAGGGGAGCTCGCCGGCGAGCGTCTGGTGGCCGGGCCTTGGCGCATGGGGCCCGGCCGGGCCCAGCCCGAAAAAGCTACATCGTGCCGCCACCCTGTGGGCCCACCACCCGCAGGGATAGGCATTGGGGTAGGGTGCAATGTGAGCTGGGCGGCAGGCTGGGGCGGAAACCTGGGCGTGCTGACCCCCGGCATCACAGACTAGCTCTAGGGACGTGGAATGTCACCTCTCTGGCGGGGAAGGAACCGGAGCTGGTGCGGGAGGTGGAACGCTACCAGCTAGATATAGTTGGGCTCACCTCCACGCATAGAACCGGTTCTGGAACCAAACTCCTGGAGAGGGGCTGGACTTTTTCCTTTTCCAGAGTTGCCCAGGGTGAGAGGCGCCGGGCGGGTGTGGGGATACTCACAAGCCCCGGCTGAGCGCCGCTGTTCTGGAGTTCTTCCCGGAGAACGAGAGGGTCGCCTCTCTGCGACTGGGAATCGCAGGAGGAAAGTCTCTGACTGTTGTTTGTGCCTATGCACCAAACGGCAGTTCGGAGTACGCGGCCTTCTTGGAGTCCTTGGGTGGTGTTCTGGAAAGGGCGCCGACTGGGGACTCCATAGTTCTTCTGGGAGACTTCAACGCTCACGTGGGTAACGATGGAGAAACCTGGAGGGGTGTGATTGGGAGGAACGGCCTGCCCGATCTGAACCCGAGTGGTGCTTTGTTGTTGGACTTCTGTGCTAGTCATGGACTGTCCATAACAAACACCATGTTTGAGCATAGGGAGGTTCATAAGTGTACTTGGTACCAGAACACCCTAGGCCAAAGGTCTATGATCGACTTTGTAGTTGTGTCATCAGACCTGCGGCCGTATGTCTTGGACACTCGGGTGAAGAGAGGAGCAGAGCTGTCAACTGATCACCACCTGGTGGTGAGTTGGATCAGGTGGCGGGGGAGGCTGCCGGACAGACCCGGTAAACCCAAACGTGTAGTGAGGGTGAACTGGGAACGTCTGGCTGAGGATCCTGTCCGCAAGGTCTTCAACTCCCACCTCCGGAACAATTTCTCGTGCATCCCGGGGAGGCTGGGGACATGGAATCCGAGTGGGCCATGTTCAAATCCTCCATTGTGGAAGCTGCTGCTAGGAGTTGTGGTCGGAAGGCGATCGGTGCCTGTCGTGGCGGCAATCCAAGAACCCGCTGGTGGACACCAGCGGTGAAGGAGGCCGTCAAGCTGAAGAAGGAGGCCTTTCGGGCTTGGTTGGCCGAGGGTCTCCTGAATCAGCAGGCAGGTACCGGTTGGCCAGAAGGGCTGCAGCTGCAGCAGTTGCTGAGGCAAAACCCGGGTGTGGGAGGAGTTCGGCGAGGCCATGGAGAAGGACTTTCGAATGGCCTCAAGGAAGTTCTGGCAAACCGTGAGACGACTCAGAAAGGGGAAACAGGGCTTTTCTCAGGCTGTTCTCAGCAGGGGGAGAACTGCAGACCCGGACTGGGGATATTGTCGAGTGGTGGAAAGAACACTTTGAGGAACTCCTGAACCCGACCAACACGTCCTCTGTGGAAGAGGCAGAGTCTGAAGACTCAGGGGAAGTCTCGTCCATATGCCTGGCGGAGGTCGTTGAGGTAGTTAAAAAGCTCTTCAGCGGCAAAGCGCCAGGAGTGGATGAGATTCGACCGGAGATGCTAAAGGCTCTGGACATTGTTGGAATGTCTTGGTTGACACGTCTCTTCACTGTCGCGTGGAAGTCGGGTACAGTGCCTGTGGAGTGGCAGACCGGGGTGGTGGTTCCCATTTTCAAAAGGGGGACCGGAGAGTGTGCTCCAATTATAGGGGTATCACACTGCTCAGCCTCCCGGGAAAGTTTACTCCAGGGTGCTGGAAAGGAGGCTCCGTCCGATTGTCGAACCTCAGATTCAGGAGGAGCAATGCGGATTCCGTCCTGGACGTGGAACAGCGGACCAACTCTTTACCCTTGCAGGTCTGTTGGAGGGTGCATGGGAGTTTGCTCATCCAGTCTACATGTGTTTTGTGGACTTGGAGAAGGCCTTCGACCGTGTCCCTCGGGGAGTCCTGTGGGGGTACTGCGGGAATATGGGGTACCTGGTTCGTTACTACGAGCCATTCGGTCCTTGTATGACCAAAGTGAGAGCTGTGTCCGGATACTCGGCACAAAGTCGAGCTTGTTCCCAGTGCGTGTTGGCCTCCGCCAGGGCTGCCCATTGTCACCAATCCTGTTTGTGATTTTCATGGACAGGATTTCAAGGCGCAGCCGGGGGGAGGAGAGTTTCCGGTTTGGGGACCTCAGAATCGCATCCCTGCTTTTTGCAGATGATGTGGTTCTGTTGGCTTCTTCAGAACGTGATCTTCAGCACGCACTGGGGCAGTTCACAGCCTCTTCCGGAAAACGGTGGATTGCACCCTCTGGGTTGGGAGTGAGTCACTGCCCCAAGCGAGGGAGTTCAAGTATCTCGGGATCTTATTCACGAGTGAGGGTAAAATGGAGCGGGAGATGGACAGGCGGTTCGGTGCAGCGTCAGCAGTGATGCGGGCGTTGTACCGGACCGTTTTGGTGAAGAAGGAGCTGAGCCGAAGGCAAAGCTCTCGATTTACCAGTCCATCTACGTTCCAACCCTCACCTATGGTCATGAGCTTTGGGTAGTGACCGAAAGAATGAGATCGCGAATACAAGCGGCCGAAATGAGCTTCCTTCGTAGGGTGGCTGGGCTCAGCCTTAGAGATAGGGTGAGGAGCTCAGACATCCGGAGGAGCTCGGAGTAGAGCCGCTGCTCCTTCGCGTTGAAAGGGGCCAGCTGAGGTGGCTCGGGCGTCTGATCAGGATGCCTCCT
>NW_026554286.1:0-14641 GCF_027596085.1 Anoplopoma fimbria | reverse complement strand
TTACATGATTTCCATGAAGAAACTGGCTCTAAGCAGCAGTATTTGCAATTTCAGGTCATTTTCAGGTAAAACTGAAGTTATATGCAAATACTGCTTCTGAGAGCCAGTTTCTTGATGGTAAAGTATGTATTTTGAACAATGTCCTACATTTCAGTCACTATCCTGCAGAAATGTGTTTTTGGAGCTTTAAAGTCATAAATAGCAGTATGTGTGGATAATGTTCAATAATACATAGATAGTGACTTACATGATTTCCATGAAGAAACTGGCTCTAAGCAGCAGTATTTGCAATTTCAGGTCATTTTCAGGTAAAACTGTAGGTAACACCACACATACTGCCAAAAGCTGCTGTTTATCGCTTTAAAGCTCCAAAAACACATTTCTGCAGGATAGTGACTGAAATGTAGGATAATGTTCAATAATACATAGTTTACATGATTTCCATGAAGAAACTGGTTCAATAAGCAGCAGTATTTGCAATTTCAGGTCATTTTCAGGTAAAACTGTAGGTAACACCACACATACTGCCAAAAGCTGCTGTTTATCGCTTTAAAGCTCCAAAAACACATTTCTGCAGGATAGTGACTGAAATGTAGGATAATGTTCAATAATACATAGTTTACATGATTTCCATGAAGAAACTGGCTCTAAGCAGCAGTATTTGCAATTTCAGGTCATTTTCAGGTAAAACTGTAGGTAACACCACACATACTGCCAAAAGCTGCTGTTTATCGCTTTAAAGCTCCAAAAACACATTTCTGCAGGATAGTGACTGAAATGTAGGATAATGTTCAATAATACATAGTTTACATGAAGAAACTTTCCATGAAGAAACTGGCTCTAAGCAGCAGTATTTGCAATTTCAGGTCATTTTCAGGTAAAACTGTAGGTAACACCACACATACTGCCAAAAGCTGCTGTTTATCGCTTTAAAGCTCCAAAAACACATTTCTGCAGGATAGTGACTGAAATGTAGGATAATGTTCAATAATACATAGTTTACATGATTTCCATGAAGAAACTGGCTCTAAGCAGCAGTATTTGCAATTTCAGGTCATTTTCAGGTAAAACTGTAGGTAACACCACACATACTGCCAAAAGCTGCTGTTTATCGCTTTAAAGCTCCAAAAACACATTTCTGCAGGATAGTGACTGAAATGTAGGATAATGTTCAATAATACATAGTTTACATGATTTCCATGAAGAAACTGGCTCTAAGCAGCAGTATTTGCAATTTCAGGTCATTTTCAGGTAAAACTGTAGGTAACACCACACATACTGCCAACACGCTTTAAAGCTCCAAAACACATTTCTGCAGGATAGTGACTGAAATGTACACATACTGCCAAAAAACTGCTGTTTATCGCTTTAAAGCTCCAAAAACACATTTCTGCAGGATAGTGACTGAAATGTAGGATAATGTTCAATAATACATTTACATGATTTCCTGAAACTGGCTCTAAGCAGCAGTATTTGCAATTTCAGGTCATTTTCAGGTAAAACTGTAGGTAACACCACACATACTGCCAAAAGCTGCTGTTTATCGCTTTAAAGCTCCAAAAACACATTTCTGCAGGATAGTGACTGAAATGTAGGATAATGTTCAATAATACATAGTTTACATGATTTCCATGAAGAAACTGGCTCTAAGCAGCAGTATTTGCAATTTCAGGTCATTTTCAGGTAAAACTGTAGGTAACACCAACATACTGCCAAAAGCTGCTGTTTATCGCTTTAAAGCAAAAAATGTAGGATAATGTTCACATACAGCAGCCAAGGTAAAACTGTAGGTAACACCACACATACTGCTGCTGTTTATCGCTTTAAAGCTCCAAAAACACATCCTGCAGGATAGTGACTGAAATAGTAAACTGGCTCTAAGCTGATGTAGGATAATGTTCAATAATACATAGTTTACATGATTTCCATGAAGAAACTGGCTCTAAGCAGCAGTATTTGCAATTTCAGGTCATTTTCAGGTAAAACTGTAGGTAACACCACACATACTGCCAAAAGCTGCTGTTTATCGCTTTAAAGCTCCAAAAACACATTTCTGCAGGATAGTGACTGAAATGTAGGATAATGTTCAATAATACATAGTTTACATGATTTCCATGAAGAAACTGGCTCTAAGCAGCAGTATTTGCAATTTCAGGTCATTTTCAGGTAAAACTGTAGGTAACACCACACATACTGCCAAAAGCTGCTGTTTATCGCTTTAAAGCTCCAAAAACACATTTCTGCAGGATAGTGACTGAAATGTAGGATAATGTTCAATAATACATAGTTTACATGATTTCCATGAAGAAACTGGCTCTAAGCAGCAGTATTTGCAATTTCAGGTCATTTTCAGGTAAAACTGTAGGTAACACCATTTGCTGTTTATCGCAAAGCTCCAAAAAACTGAATTTCTGCAGGATAAATACTGAAATGTAGGATAATTTCTTACATGGTAATGATTTCCATGAAGAAACTTTGAATTTGCAATGTCAGGTCATTTTCAGGTAAAACTGTAGGTCCTGCCAAAAGCTGTGTTTTTGGATTTAAAGTCCATAAATACTTCCTGCAGTATGTGTGGATAATGTTCAATAATACATAGTTTACATGATTTCCATCAAGAAACTGGCTCTAAGCAGCAGTATTTGCAATTTCAGGTCATTTTCAGGTAAAACTGTAGGTAACACCACACATACTGCCAAAAGCTGCTGTTTATCGCTTTAAAGCTCCAAAAACACATTTCTGCAGGATAGTGACTGAAATGTAGGATAATGTTCAATAATACATAGTTTACATGATTTCCATGAAGAAACTGGCTCTAAGCAGCAGTATTTGCAATTTCAGGTCATTTTCAGGTAAAACTGTAGGTAACACCACACATACTGCCAAAAGCTGCTGTTTATCGCTTTAAAGCTCCAAAAACACATTTCTGCAGGATAGTGACTGAAATGTAGGATAATGTTCAATAATACATAGTTTACATGATTTCCATGAAGAAACTGGCTCTAAGCAGCAGTATTTGCAATTTCAGGTCATTTTCAGGTAAAACTGTAGGTAACACCACACATACTGCCAAAAGCTGCTGTTTATCGCTTTAAAGCTCCAAAAACACATTTCTGCAGGATAGTGACTGAAATGTAGGATAATGTTCAATAATACATAGTTTACATGATTTCCATGAAGAAACTGGCTCTAAGCAGCAGTATTTGCAATTTCAGGTCATTTTCAGGTAAAACTGTAGGTAACACCACACATACTGCCAAAAGCTGCTGTTTATCGCTTTAAAGCTCCAAAAACAGCTTTAAAGCTGAAACTGGCTCTAAGCAGCAGTATTTGCAATTTCAGGTCATTTTCAGGTAAAACTGTAGGTAACACCACACATACTGCCAAAAGCTGCTGTTTATCGCTTTAAAGCTCCAAAAACACATTTCTGCAGGATAGTGACTGAAATGTAGGATAATGTTCAATAATACATAGTTTACATGATTTCCATGAAGAAACTGGCTCTAAGCAGCAGTATTTGCAATTTCAGGTCATTTTCAGGTAAAACTGTAGGTAACACCACACATACTGCCAAAAGCTGCTGTTTATCGCTTTAAAGCTCCAAAAACACATTTCTGCAGGATAGTGACTGAAATGTAGGATAATGTTCAATAATACATAGTTTACATGATTTCCATGAAGAAACTGGCTCTAAGCAGCAGTATTTGCAATTTCAGGTCATTTTCAGGTAAAACTGTAGGTAACACCACACATACTGCCAAAAGCTGCTGTTTATCGCTTTAAAGCTCCAAAAACACATTTCTGCAGGATAGTGACTGAAATGTAGGATAATGTTCAATAATACATAGTTTACATGATTTCCATGAAGAAACTGGCTCTAAGCAGCAGTATTTGCAATTTCAGGTCATTTTCAGGTAAAACTGTAGGTAACACCACACATACTACTGCCAAAAGCTGCTGTTTATCGCTTTAAAGCTCCAAATTTGCAATTTCAGCAGGTAAAACTGTAGGTAATGTTTAAAGCTCCAAAAACAGCTTTAAAAGAAACTGGCTCTAAGCAGCAGTATTTGCAATTTCAGGTCATTTTCAGGTAAAACTGTAGGTAACACCAAAAAAGCTGCTGTTTATCGCTTTAAAGCTCCAAAGACACATTCCTGCAGGATAGTGACTGAAATGTAGGATAATGTTCAATAATACATAGTTTACATGATGTCCATGATGGCTCTAATTTGCAATTTCAGGTCATTTTCAGGTAAAACAATAACATACAAAGTCCTTTTGAAAGAAATTTCAGTTTCCTGCAGGATAGTGAGTATGTGTGGATAATGTTCAATAATACGTAGTTTACATGATTTCCATGAAGAAACTGGCTCTAAGCAGCAGTATTTGCAATTTCAGGTCATTTTCAGGTAAAACTGTAGGTAACACCACACATACTGCCAAAAGCTGCTGTTTATCGCTTTAAAGCTCCAAAAACATTTCTGCAGGATAGTGACTGAAATGTAGGATAATGTTCAATAATACATAGTTTACATGATTTCCATGAAGAAACTGGCTCTAAGCAGCAGTATTTGCAATTTCAGGTCATTTTCAGGTAAAACTGTAGGTAACACCACACATACTGCCAAAAGCTGCTGTTTATCGCTTTAAAGCTCCAAAAACACATTTCTGCAGGATAGTGACTGAAATGTAGGATAATGTTCAATAATACATAGTTTACATGATTTCCATGAAGAAACTGGCTCTAAGCAGCAGTATTTGCAATTTCAGGTCATTTTCAGGTAAAACTGTAGGTAACACCACACATACTGCCAAAAGCTGCTGTTTATCGCTTTAAAGCTCCAAAGACACATTCCTGCAGGATAGTGACTGAAATGTAGGATAATGTTCAATAATACATAGTTTACATGATGTCCATGAAGAAACTGGCTCTAAGCAGCAGTATTTGCAATTTCAGGTCATTTTCAGGTAAAACTGTAGGTAACACCACACATACTGCCAAAAGCTGCTGTTTATGTTTATCGCTTTAAAGCTCCAAAACACATTTCTGCAGGATAGTGACTGAAATGTAGGATAATGTTCAATAATACATAGTTTACATGATTTCCATGAAGAAACTGGCTCTAAGCAGCAGTATTTGCAATTTCAGGTCATTTTCAGGTAAAACTGTAGGTAACACCACACATACTGCCAAAAGCTGCTGTTTATCGCTTTAAAGCTCCAAAAACAGCTTTAAAGCTGAAACTGGCTCTAAGCAGCAGTATTTGCAATTTCAGGTCATTTTCAGGTAAAACTGTAGGTAACACCACACATACTGCCAAAAGCTGCTGTTTATCGCTTTAAAGCTCCAAAAACACATTTCTGCAGGATAGTGACTGAAATGTAGGATAATGTTCAATAATACATAGTTTACATGATTTCCATGAAGAAACTGGCTCTAAGCAGCAGTATTTGCAATTTCAGGTCATTTTCAGGTAAAACTGTAGGTAACACCACACATACTGCCAAAAGCTGTTTATCGCTTTAAAGCTCCAAAAACATTCCTGCATTTAGGATAGTTCAATAATACATAGACTGAAACTGGCTCTAAGCAGCAGTATTTGCAATTTCAGGTCATTTTCAGGTAAAACTGTAGGTAACACCACACATACTGCCAAAAGCTGCTGTTTATCGCTTTAAAGCTCCAAAAACACATTTCTGCAGGATAGTGACTGAAATGTAGGATAATGTTCAATAATACATAGTTTACATGATTTCCATGAAGAAACTGGCTCTAAGCAGCAGTATTTGCAATTTCAGGTCATTTTCAGGTAAAACTGTAGGTAACACCACACATACTGCCAAAAGCTGCTGTTTATCGCTTTAAAGCTCCAAAAACACATTTCTGCAGGATAGTGACTGAAATGTAGGATAATGTTCAATAATACATAGTTTACATGATTTCCATGAAGAAACTGGCTCTAAGCAGCAGTATTTGCAATTTCAGGTCATTTTCAGGTAAAACTGAAGTTATATGCAAATACTGCTTCTGAGAGCCAGTTTCTTGATGGTAAAGTATGTATTTTGAACAATGTCCTACATTTCAGTCACTATCCTGCAGAAATGTGTTTTTGGAGTTTTAAAGTCATAAATAGCAGTATGTGTGGATAATGTTCAATAATACGTAGTTTACATGATTTCCATGAAGAAACTGGCTCTAAGCAGCAGTATTTGCAATTTCAGGTCATTTTCAGGTAAAACTGTAGGTAACACCACACATACTGCCAAAAGCTGCTGTTTATCGCTTTAAAGCTCCAAAAACACATTTCTGCAGGATAGTGACTGAAATGTAGGATAATGTTCAATAATACATAGTTTACATGATTTCCATGAAGAAACTGGCTCTAAGCAGCAGTATTTGCAATTTCAGGTCATTTTCAGGTAAAACTGTAGGTAACAATTACTGCAGGTCATTTTCAGGTAAAACTGTAAAGGTAACACCACACATACTGCCAAAAGCTGCTGTTTATCGCTTTAAAGCTCCAAAAACAGCTTTAAAGCTGAAACTGGCTCTAAGCAGCAGTATTTGCAATTTCAGGTCATTTTCAGGTAAAACTGTAGGTAACACCACACATACTGCCAAAAGCTGCTGTTTATCGCTTTAAAGCTCCAAAAACACATTTCTGCAGGATAGTGACTGAAATGTAGGATAATGTTCAATAATACATAGTTTACATGATTTCCATGAAGAAACTGGCTCTAAGCAGCAGTATTTGCAATTTCAGGTCATTTTCAGGTAAAACTGTAGGTAACACCACACATACTGCCAAAAGCTGCTGTTTATCGCTTTAAAGCTCCAAAAACACATTTCTGCAGGATAGTGACTGAAATGTAGGATAATGTTCAATAATACATAGTTTACATGATTTCCATGAAGAAACTGGCTCTAAGCAGCAGTATTTGCAATTTCAGGTCATTTTCAGGTAAAACTGTAGGTAACACCACACATACTGCCAAAAGCTGCTGTTTATCGCTTTAAAGCTCCAAAAACACATTTCTGCAGGATAGTGACTGAAATGTAGGATATGTTCAATAATACATAGTTTACATGATTTCCATGAAGAAACTGGCTCTAAGCAGCAGTATTTGCAATTTCAGGTCATTTTCAGGTAAAACTGTAGGTAACACCACACATACTGCCAAAAGCTGCTGTTTATCGCTTTAAAGCTCCAAAAACACATTTCTGCAGGATAGTGACTGAAATGTAGGATAATGTTCAATAATACATAGTTTACATGATTTCCATGAAGAAACTGGCTCTAAGCAGCAGTATTTGCAATTTCAGGTCATTTTCAGGTAAAACTGTAGGTAACACCACACATACTGCCAAAAGCTGCTGTTTATCGCTTTAAAGCTCCAAAAACACATTTCTGCAGGATAGTGACTGAAATGTAGGATAATGTTCAATAATACATAGTTTACATGATTTCCATGAAGAAACTGGCTCTAAGCAGCAGTATTTGCAATTTCAGGTCATTTTCAGGTAAAACTGTAGGTAACACCACACATACTGCCAAAAGCTGCGTTTATCGCTTTAAAGCTCCAAAAACACATTTCTGCAGGATAGTGACTGAAATGTAGGATAATGTTCAATAATACATAGTTTACATGATTTCCATGAAGAAACTGGCTCTAAGCAGCAGTATTTGCAATTTCAGGTCATTTTCAGGTAAAACTGTAGGTAACACCACACATACTGCCAAAAGCTGCTGTTTATCGCTTTAAAGCTCCAAAAACACATTTCTGCAGGATAGTGACTGAAATGTAGGATAATGTTCAATAATACATAGTTTACATGATTTCCATGAAGAAACTGGCTCTAAGCAGCAGTATTTGCAATTTCAGGTCATTTTCAGGTAAAACTGTAGGTAACACCACACATACTGCCAAAAGCTGCTGTTTATCGCTTTAAAGCTCCAAAAACATTTCTGCTTTAAAGCTGAAAAACTGGCTCTAAGCAGCAGTATTTGCAATTTCAGGTCATTTTCAGGTAAAACTGTAGGTAACACCACACATACTGCCAAAAGCTGCTGTTTATCGCTTTAAAGCTCCAAAAACACATTTCTGCAGGATAGTGACTGAAATGTAGGATAATGTTCAATAATACATAGTTTACATGATTTCCATGAAGAAACTGGCTCTAAGCAGCAGTATTTGCAATTTCAGGTCATTTTCAGGTAAAACTGTAGGTAACACCACACATACTGCCAAAAGCTGCTGTTTATCGCTTTAAAGCTCCAAAAACACATTTCTGCAGGATAGTGACTGAAATGTAGGATAATGTTCAATAATACATAGTTTACATGATTTCCATGAAGAAACTGGCTCTAAGCAGCAGTATTTGCAATTTCAGGTCATTTTCAGGTAAAACTGTAGGTAACACCACACATACTGCCAAAAGCTGCTGTTTATCGCTTTAAAGCTCCAAAAACACATTTCTGCAGGATAGTGACTGAAATGTAGGATAATGTTCAATAATACATAGTTTACATGATTTCCATGAAGAAACTGGCTCTAAGCAGCAGTATTTGCATTTTCAGGTAAAACTGTAGGTAACACCACACATACTGCCAAAAGCTGCTGTTTATCGCTTTAAAGCTCCAAAAACACATTTCTGCAGGATAGTGACTGAAATGTAGGATAATGTTCAATAATACATAGTTTACATGATTTCCATGAAGAAACTGGCTCTAAGCAGCAGTATTTGCAATTTCAGGTCATTTTCAGGTAAAACTGAAGTTATATGCAAATACTGCTGCTGAGAGCCAGTTTCTTGATGGTAAAGTATGTATTTTGAACAATGTCCTACATTTCAGTCACTATCCTGCAGAAATGTGTTTTTGGAGTTTTAAAGTCATAAATAGCAGTATGTGTGGATAATGTTCAATAATACGTAGTTTACATGATTTCCATCAAGAAACTGGCTCTAAGCAGCAGTATTTGCAATTTCAGGTCATTTTCAGGTAAAACTGTAGGTAACACCACACATACTGCCAAAAGCTGCTGTTTATCGCTTTAAAGCTCCAAAACACATTTCTGCACACATTTCTGCAGGATAGTGACTGAAATGTAGGATAATGTTCAATAATACATAGTTTACATGATTTCCATGAAGAAACTGGCTCTAAGCAGCAGTATTTGCAATTTCAGGTCATTTTCAGGTAAAACTGTAGGTAACACCACACATACTGCCAAAAGCTGCTGTTTATCGCTTTAAAGCTCCAAAGACACATTTCTGCAGGATAGTGACTGAAATGTAGGATAATGTTCAATAATACATAGTTTACATGATTTCCATGAAGAAACTGGCTCTAAGCAGCAGTATTTGCAATTTCAGGTCATTTTCAGGTAAAACTGAAGTTATATGCAAATACTGCTGCTGAGAGCCAGTTTCTTGATGGTAAAGTATGTATTTTGAACAATGTCCTACATTTCAGTCACTATCCTGCAGAAATGTGTTTTTGGAGAAAGTCATAAATAGTATGTGTGGATAATGTTCAATAATACATAGTTTACATGATTTCCATGAAGAAACTGGCTCTAAGCAGCAGTATTTGCAATTTCAGGTCATTTTCAGGTAAAACTGTAGGTAACACCACACATACTGCCAAAAGCTGCTGTTTATCGCTTTAAAGCTCCAAAAACACATTTCTGCAGGATAGTGACTGAAATGTAGGATAATGTTCAATAATACATAGTTTACATGATTTCCATGAAGAAACTGGCTCTAAGCAGCAGTATTTGCAATTTCAGGTCATTTTCAGGTAAAACTGTAGGTAACACCACACATACTGCCAAAAGCTGCTGTTTATCGCTTTAAAGCTCCAAAGACACATTCCTGCAGGATAGTGACTGAAATGTAGGATAATGTTCAATAATACATAGTTTACATGATTTCCATGAAGAAACTGGCTCTAAGCAGCAGTATTTGCAATTTCAGGTCATTTTCAGGTAAAACTGTAGGTAACACCACACATACTGCCAAAAGCTGCTGTTTATCGCTTTAAAGCTCCAAAGACACATTTCTGCAGGATAGTGACTGAAATGTAGGATAATGTTCAATAATACATAGTTTACATGATTTCCATGAAGAAACTGGCTCTAAGCAGCAGTATTTGCAATTTCAGGTCATTTTCAGGTAAAACTGTAGGTAACACCACACATACTGCCAAAAGCTGCTGTTTATCGCTTTAAAGCTCCAAAAACACATTTCTGCAGGATAGTGACTGAAATGTAGGATAATGTTCAATAATACATAGTTTACATGATTTCCATGAAGAAACTGGCTCTAAGCAGCAGTATTTGCAATTTCAGGTCATTTTCAGGTAAAACTGTAGGTAACACCACACATACTGCCAAAAGCTGCTGTTTATCGCTTTAAAGCTCCAAAAACACATTTCTGCAGGATAGTGACTGAAATGTAGGATAATGTTCAATAATACATAGTTTACATGATTTCCATGAAGAAACTGGCTCTAAGCAGCAGTATTTGCAATTTCAGGTCATTTTCAGGTAAAACTGTAGGTAACACCACACATACTGCCAAAAGCTGCTGTTTATCGCTTTAAAGCTCCAAAACACATTTCCTGCAGGATAGTGACTGAAATGTAGGATAATGTTCAATAATACATAGTTTACATGATTTCCATGAAGAAACTGGCTCTAAGCAGCAGTATTTGCAATTTCAGGTCATTTTCAGGTAAAACTGTAGGTAACACCACACATACTGCCAAAAGCTGCTGTTTATCGCTTTAAAGCTCCAAAAACACATTTCTGCAGGATAGTGACTGAAATGTAGGATAATGTTCAATAATACATAGTTTACATGATTTCCATGAAGAAACTGGCTCTAAGCAGCAGTATTTGCAATTTCAGGTCATTTTCAGGTAAAACTGTAGGTAACACCACACATACTGCCAAAAGCTGCTGTTTATCGCTTTAAAGCTCCAAAACATTTCAGCTTGTAGGATAAAGCTGAAACTGGCTCTAAGCAGCAGTATTTGCAATTTCAGGTCATTTTCAGGTAAAACTGTAGGTAACACCACACATACTGCCAAAAGCTGCTGTTTATCGCTTTAAAGCTCCAAAAACATTTCTGCAGGATAGTGACTGAAATGTGGATAATGTTCAATAATACATAGTTTACATGATTTTCCATGAAGAAACTGGCTCTAAGCAGCAGTATTTGCAATTTCAGGTCATTTTCAGGTAAAACTGTAGGTAACACCACACATACTGCCAAAAGCTGCTGTTTATCGCTTTAAAGCTCCAAAAACACATTTCTGCAGGATAGTGACTGAAATGTAGGATAATGTTCAATAATACATAGTTTACATGATTTCCATGAAGAAACTGGCTCTAAGCAGCAGTATTTGCAATTTCAGGTCATTTTCAGGTAAAACTGTAGGTAACACCACACATACTGCCAAAAGCTGCTGTTTATCGCTTTAAAGCTCCAAAGACACATTTCTGCAGGATAGTGACTGAAATGTAGGATAATGTTCAATAATACATAGTTTACATGATTTCCATGAAGAAACTGGCTCTAAGCAGCAGTATTTGCAATTTCAGGTCATTTTCAGGTAAAACTGTAGGTAACACCACACATACTGCCAAAAGCTGCTGTTTATCGCTTTAAAGCTCCAAAAACACATTTCTGCAGGATAGTGACTGAAATGTAGGATAATGTTCAATAATACATAGTTTACATGATTTCCATGAAGAAACTGGCTCTAAGCAGCAGTATTTGCAATTTCAGGTCATTTTCAGGTAAAACTGTAGGTAACACCACACATACTGCCAAAAGCTGCTGTTTATCGCTTTAAAGCTCCAAAAACACATTTCTGCAGGATAGTGACTGAAATGTAGTAGGATAATGTTCAATAATACATAGTTTACATGATTTCCATGAAGAAACTGGCTCTAAGCAGCAGTATTTGCAATTTCAGGTCATTTTCAGGTAAAACTGTAGGTAACACCACACATACTGCCAAAAGCTGCTGTTTATCGCTTTAAAGCTCCAAAAACAGCTTTAAAGCTGAAACTGGCTCTAAGCAGCAGTATTTGCAATTTCAGGTCATTTTCAGGTAAAACTGTAGGTAACACCACACATACTGCCAAAAGCTGCTGTTTATCGCTTTAAAGCTCCAAAACACATTTCTGCAGGATAGTGACTGAAATGTAGGATAATGTTCAATAATACATAGTTTACATGATTTCCATGAAGAAACTGGCTCTAAGCAGCAGTATTTGCAATTTCAGGTCATTTTCAGGTAAAACTGTAGGTAACACCACACATACTGCCAAAAGCTGCTGTTTATCGCTTTAAAGCTCCAAAACACATTTCTGCAGGATAGTGACTGAAATGTAGGATAATGTTCAATAATACATAGTTTACATGATTTCCATGAAGAAACTGGCTCTAAGCAGCAGTATTTGCAATTTCAGGTCATTTTCAGGTAAAACTGTAGGTAACACCACACATACTGCCAAAAGCTGCTGTTTATCGCTTTAAAGCTCCAAAATTTAAAGTGACAGTTACATAAAGATTTCTGAAAAACTGGCTCTAAGCAGCAGTATTTGCAATTTCAGGTCATTTTCAGGTAAAACTGTAGTAACAACAATACTGCCAAAAGCTGCTGTTTATCGCTTTAAAAACATGAAATGTAGGATAATGTTCAATAATACATAGTTTACTCCATGAAGAAACTGGCTCTAAGCAGCAGTATTTGCAATTTCAGGTCATTTTCAGGTAAAACTGTAGGTAACACCACACATACTGCCAAAAGCTGCTGTTTATCGCTTTAAAGCTCCAAAACACATTTCTGCAGGATAGTGACTGAAATGTAGGATAATGTTCAATAATACATAGTTTACATGATTTCCATGAAGAAACTGGCTCTAAGCAGCAGTATTTGCAATTTCAGGTCATTTTCAGGTAAAACTGAAGTTATATGCAAATACTGCTGCTGAGAGCCAGTTTCTTGATGGTAAAGTATGTATTTTGAACAATGTCCTACATTTCAGTCACTATCCTGCAGAAATGTGTTTTTGGAGTTTAAAGTCATAAATAGCAGTATGACTGTGGATAATGTTCAATAATACATAGTTTACATGATTTCCATCAAGAAACTGGCTCTAAGCAGCAGTATTTGCAATTTCAGGTCATTTTCAGGTAAAACTGTAGGTAACACCACACATACTGCCAAAAGCTGCTGTTTATCGCTTTAAAGCTCCAAAAACACATTTCTGCAGGATAGTGACTGAAATGTAGGATAATGTTCAATAATACATAGTTTAAATTTCCATGAAGAAACTGGCTCTAAGCAGCAGTATTTGCAATTTCAGGTCATTTTCAGGTAAAACTGTAATACTGCTTCTGATATGTTTACATGATTTCCATGAAGAAACTGGCTAAGTTCAGCAATACATAGTTTTGCAATTTCAGGTCATTTTCAGGTAAAACTGTAGGTAACACCACACATACTGCCAAAAGCTGCTGTTTATCGCTTTAAAGCTCCAAAAACAGCTTTAAAGCTGAAACCAAAAGTATTTGCAATTTCAGGTCATTTTCAGGTAAAACTGTAGGTAACACCACACATACTGCCAAAAGATCGCTTTAAAGTGACTTTCTGCAATATGTGAAATGTAGGATAATGTTCAATAATACATAGTTTACATGATTTCCATGAAGAAACTGGCTCTAAGCAGCAGTATTTGCAATTTCAGGTCATTTTCAGGTAAAACTGTAGGTAACACCACACATACTGCCAAAAGCTGCTGTTTATCGCTTTAAAGCTCCAAAACACATTTCTGCAGGATAGTGACTGAAATGTAGGATAATGTTCAATAATACATAGTTTACATGATTTCCATGAAGAAACTGGCTCTAAGCAGCAGTATTTGCAATTTCAGGTCATTTTCAGGTAAAACTGTAGGTAACACCACACATACTGCCAAAAGCTGCTGTTTATCGCTTTAAAGCTCCAAAAACACATTTCTGCAGGATAGTGACTGAAATGTAGGATAATGTTCAATAATACATAGTTTACATGATTTCCATGAAGAAACTGGCTCTAAGCAGCAGTATTTGCAATTTCAGGTCATTTTCAGGTAAAACTGTAGGTAACACCACACATACTGCCAAAAGCTGCTGTTTATCGCTTTAAAGCTCCAAAAACAGCTTTAAAGCTGAAACCTCTAAGCAGCAGTATTTGCAATTTCAGGTCATTTTCAGGTAAAACTGTAGGTAACACCACACATACTGCCAAAAGCTGCTGTTTATCGCTTTAAAGCTCCAAAAACATTTCCTGCAGGATTTAAATGCAATAAACTGGCTCCATGAAGAAACAAGCAGCAGTATTTGCAATTTCAGGTCATTTTCAGGTAAAACTGTAGGTAACACCACACATACTGCCAAAAGCTGCTGTTTATCGCTTTAAAGCTCCAAAGACACATTTCTGCAGGATAGTGACTGAAATGTAGGATAATGTTCAATAATACATAGTTTACATGATTTCCATGAAGAAACTGGCTCTAAGCAGCAGTATTTGCAATTTCAGGTCATTTTCAGGTAAAACTGAAGTTATATGCAAATACTGCT
>NW_026554285.1:0-4121 GCF_027596085.1 Anoplopoma fimbria | reverse complement strand
GTTAAGAGGACATGCACACATACACAGGCACTAACAAGATGGAGTCTGTCAAGAGAGGAAACTTACAATCTAGTATCCCTCGGGTCTGATTGTTCCCGCTCGGACAGAGATGGTGCACGTCAATCAAACGTGCGTCAGTCACTTTCACCGGCGCATGCAGCACGTGGTACTAACTGACTTTTAGATATGTTCTTTATATAGGGGAAAAGAAGCTTAATTGCAGTCTGAGTGGCTGGAATTGTAGTGCTTGGGGAACTCATGAATGCTGTGCTGTGAAAATGAAACATTAATTGGAACAGTGAGCGGAGGGACAGAGGAGGGGAGATGGGACGGTGCAGCGGCTTGACAATGTGTTGATGATATGCATTAGTTCTCAGGAAGTTTTAGCATACATCATCACGTCATATAAAACAGCAGCAGCATTATCCAACCCCTCAAGGGCCTCGTTTTCAGTTCAGCTTCGGGGGAGATATAGGAAGCCTCTGTACCATGAAGACCGTAGTGTTCATAACTGTTTATGCGCTTATAAATCTATAAAAATAGGGCCTGTTAGCTGTAAATTAGATTTACACAGTAGCAGTGGTCATATGATCAAAAAGTAAATGCCATCCATTTATATGAATAAGAATAGACTACATATTAGACACACCCCAGTATATAACAATACAATTCAGGACCACAGCCTCCACAATGAAAAAAATAATGTACAATAAGTACCTCTCATTCATGAAGGTAGGATGTACTGCAGGACTTCTTTATTAGATTATTAGTTTTTGGGCATGTGTACCTCATCAACTTATCCTCAGACAACAGTTAGTATGACATCGTAGGAAAAGTCCAGCAAATCGTGTCAATTTCTGACTGTTACATGCATACGATCTTTTCAAAATAAGCTTTTATATACAAACTCCTTGATTAGGTTTCAGAAAAAAACGTGAAATACCTAGCTAGGTTAAGGAAAAAATTGTCGTTTGGGTTAAATACACTAGGAAATATTTGTAATTGAAGTCAAAAACCTTGTTTATTAATTACTAACCAGGGACAGTGAACGTAAATCAACATTTCAGTTCCCACCTTAAAACAGGACGTCAAGGCAAACATTCATCATAAGACGCAAGGAGCAGCAGTTTTCACAAAGTAATACTAATTATAGTAGTAATCTCTTCATAAACACTAACATTTCACCATATTATACAGAATATACACACAATGTATTTTTTCATCCAACACCTATATTATGGTTTCTTTTTTCTTTTACAATGTAAGAAACAATAATTACTTGAAAGATACATGAATGTGTGAAATAAGAAATCTTCAAATTCTGGTAAAAGTAGAAACTACTGTGCGTCTAACTGTATTTAACATGTGACACTGTTTTACAGTGGCAACAGAATATTCAACAGCCATATGAACCTGGATGGCCACATGCTCCAATAACTTCCCATCAGGAACCAACACGACAAGCGTTTTTCATTCATGAGAAACATTTCTACTGGACGTGACAAATCATCGTTGCTAGATAAAGGCAGACATAAAGCGGGGTCTCAAGAGGTCAAAGCATTACAACTACTGCAACTTGTTTGTTGCGTTTAATTATTTTTCCTCCAAATATGTTAGAGTCCAGATGATCAATATCTCCCACAAATTCTCTTTCTTTTCACATATTTTTCAGACAATTTTCATTATTTCTCTACATCTAAATATATTTAGATGGCTTTTCTCCCATCGACCTTCAACAATTGACTTTAACTATTTCTAAGTCTAAACCTTCCACCTGTCTCTTAGACCCGATTCCGACTAGGCTGCTTAAGGAAGTTTTACCTTTAATTAGCAACTCCTTATTAGAAATTATCAATCTGTCTTTACTGACGGGCCATGTACCACAGGCCTTCAAACTAGCTGTAATTAAACCTCTTCTTAAGAAACCTACTCTAGATCCAGAGGTGTTGGCTAACTATAGACCTATATCTAACCTTCCGTTCCTCTCTAAGATCCTTGAGAAAGCAGTAGCAAATCAGCTCTGTGACTTTATGCATAACAATAGTTTATTTGAGGATTTTCAGTCAGGATTTAGAGTGAATCATAGCACAGAGACGGCACTGGTGAAAATTACCAATGACCTTCTAATAGCTTCAGACAAAGGACTTGTCTCTGTACTTGTATTGCTAGACCTTAGTGCTGCATTTGATACCATTGATCACCAAATCCTATTACAGAGATTGGAGCATCTAATAGGCATTAAAGGAACCGCACTTAGCTGGTTTAAGTCGTATTTATCAGACCGATCTCAGTTTGTATATGTAAACCCTATTTTATTTACTTTATATATGCTTCCCTTGGGGAATATTATCAGAAAACACTCAGTAAACTTTCATTGTTATGCAGATGATACCCAGTTGTATCTATCAATTAAGCCAGACGAAACTAACCAGTTCTCTAGACTTCAAGCATGTCTTACGGACATAAAAACCTGGATGACCTGTAACTTTTTAATGTTAAACTCTGAAAAAACAGAAGTTATCCTACTAGGTCCAGATCACCTTCGAATTCAATTATCTAACGATATAGTTTCTCTAGATGGCATTGCTCTAGCATCCAGCACTACCGTTAAGAACCTTGGAGTTATCTTTGACCAGGATCTGTCTTTTAACTCTTATATAAAACAGATCTCAAGGACAGCCTTTTTTCATTTACGTAACATTGCGAAAATCAGGCAAATCCTGTCTCAAAGTGATGCAGAAAAACTAGTTCATGCATTTGTTACCTCTAGACTAGATTACTGTAACTCCTTATTATCAGGCTGCTCTAATAGGTCTCTTAGATCTTTACAGTTGATCCAGAATGCTGCAGCACGTGTTCTAACAAAAACTAAGAAAAGAGATCATATTACTCCAGTATTAGCTTCTCTGCACTGGCTCCCTGTTAAATCAAGAATAGAATTTAAAATTCTTTTACTTACCTACAAAGCTCTAACTGGTCAGGCACCGTCTTATCTTAAGGAACTTATAGTTCCATATTACCCAACTAGAGAGCTGCGCTCAATCAATGCAGGGTTACTTGTGGTTCCTAGAGTATATAAAAGTAGGATGGGAGCCAGAGCCTTCAGTTATCAGGCTCCTCTTCTGTGGAACCAGGTTCCAGTTTCAGTCCGGGGGCAGACACACTCACCACTTTCAAGAGCAGGCTTAAGACCTTCCTTTTTGATAGCGCTTATAGTTAGGGCTGGTTCAGGTTCGCCTTGGTCCAGCCCCTAGATATGCTGCTATATGCCTAGACAGCCGGGGACTACCTAGGATACGCTGAGCTCCTCTCTCCTCTTCTCTCCCTCCTTCTTTATGTATTAATCTCCTATTTATGCACATTACTGATTTTGCTTCTTCCCCGGAGTTCTTGTGCTTTCTCGCCTCGCAGGTTCCCAGGAATCGGGGTTATATTTGGACTGTCATCGTGCCACCGACTGAGGCCCTGCTGACACCCACTACTACTACCACTATCATTATTAGTCACATTACTATTATTATTGCCTGTACTATTACGCTTATTGACTTGCTTCTACCCTGGAGTCTTTGTGCTTTCTCGCTTCGCAGGCTTCTATAAATCGTGGCTGTACCTGGACCGTGGATGTGCATCCTGCTACGGCCCTGCTGACACCGACTGCTACCACCATTATTATTATTACTAGTCACATTACTATTACTATTACCTGTACCATTAAGCATTTTAGCTTTACTTCCACCCTGAAGCCCTTTTGCTTTCTCGCTCTGCAGGTTTCCATGAATCGTTGTGGTACCTGGACCGTAGTCGTGCCTCCTGCTGTGAGCCGACTGACACCCACTGCTACTTCGATTATTATTATTAGTCACATTACTATCCCTATTTTCATGGCTATAATTCTACTGTAATAATTGCTGCTGTTATTATATGTAGTCTTATTATATGAATCATTTATGTCATATACATTGAATGTGTTGTATCTAAGAACTGTTATGCTGCTCATTCTGTACACATGACATCTATTGCATTCTGTCCATCCTGGGAGAAGGATCCCTCCTCTGTCGTTCTCCCATAGGTTTCTTCCTTTTTTCTCCCTGTTAAAGGGGTTTTTTAGGGAGTTTTTCCTG
>NW_026554284.1:0-3609 GCF_027596085.1 Anoplopoma fimbria | reverse complement strand
TTTATTTTCTCTTTGTGTTTCTTTGTTTGTGTGTGTGTGTCTGTTTGAACATGTGTGCATTTGTGTGTTTTGGGGAAATTTATGCAGAAGCACTGTAAAGTTTGCCGTTTTCATTTCTGCTGTAGATCACGATGTTTTCATGCATTTCTGCAATTCAGCAGAGAAGCCAGTGTGCTAGTTAGAGCTAACTCGTGCAGGTTGCTCTTATATTAAATGTTAAATATTTTAGCAACTCACAGTTTTAGTGATATTTTTGGTAGTTTTGTCAAACAATGGTGTTCTAATGAAAACATTGCGCTGAGGGTTTATTTATATCAGTGTGATCAGTGTATTTATCATTTGGATGCCAGTCATCACCATCTTTAAAGGGATAGTACAGATTTTTTTAAAGTGGGGCTGTATGAGGTACGTTTCCATAGTCATTGTATAACATACAGTTTTCAGAAACAGACAGGAGTACTCCTTTTAGTGAAAGTTTCAAGAGAGAACGGTGCAGTCCGTGAGAACATCCCAGAATGTCTGTAAAGGAAGAGAGAGAAAGCATCAAGGACTTGTCCAGAGGTGGGAGGGAAAAGGACAGCAAATGGTGCAGATAGCCTCATTGCGTTTCTGCATTGTGTCCAGGGTCTGTTCTGGGTCTGTTCTGGGTCTGATCTGGCATTGATTCAGATGCTGTGGGAGAGCATCTATTCTCCAAGAGTGTCTTCTCCTAACTATATATCTTTTACATACACTTTGCATAACTCAAATACATCCAGCCTACCGAACACAAGCACCGTTGTAGTGCTTTAAGTTTTAAGTCTTGTTGCTCCTGTTCCCTTCAGAAGTAAGACGAGGACTACTCTACGGCCACGCAGTAATTGTTGTGGCAGAAAACCAATCAAGAGACGCAGATCTTGGAGTTTGCAACCAGCGGGGATATTTTATTGCAGACGAGCTTACAACAAATTCAACACGTTAGTCCTTTCAACATATCTTATATACCTTTAATCTCGCCCCCCTTCCCTCACTTTCAGCCAATCAATTCTTGTTGATTGGACCATGACAAAGCACATCTGGCCTTTCACTCACGTTCTGTTTTCCTTCATTCAATGTCAGGTTATGTCAACCTAACCGACATGACACCCCCACCGGAAATGTCACTCTCACCTCCCAACCCCTCTTGCTACGACCTTGGCACTGTTTATGGGACTCGCTTATCTTCCTTATTCCCACAGATGATCTTATCAAACAGTTATTGGGGTTCAACATAACACGTTATATAAAGTTGCATAACAGATAGATTTTCCTCAACATAAGTGTGGGTGTCAATGCTGTATTTGTTAGAATGAAACAGTCATTTTGGTGATTAGTTTTATAGATACAGAAATCTTGGTGATGGACTTCATACATCCCTTTCAGTGGAACTGAATGATTTCATCTATTTGGCTAACAATGTAAGGCATAGCCTTTTCAGATTTTCCTTTTTTGAGTTTTGAATGTTTTTGAGCTTTCAAATTTTAGATTCTTTCTGTACTCTATTCTCATCAGCATTGACCCCCACACTACTCTTGGAGTGAACTGATGTAGCGAGGTTGGAAAGGCCTGAAGTGACTAACAACCCGAGACATTCATTCAGTCAAGATACGAAGTCAGCCCGGAAAATCCAAACCAATGAATAACCTTCTTCCTCGCCTCCCCCTCTTTTTTCTATCTGACAACTGAACATCTGGTCTTCCCAGGTCAAAGTAATAAACTACTTGGGTCAAGGAAACAGGAACTGACCCTTAGTGTCTAACAATTACTCTCTGTAGCTCGGTATAACACTGTATACATCTTTGGAGTATTCAATAACCCCACTCAAAGTGTTTCACATTTGATTTCATAAAAATACGTCTTTCTCCCGTCTTTATGACGTGGGAAACAGAGTTAAAAATAATTTTTTAGATATTTCAGATCGGACTCATCATGTGACCATACTGCCCTCCAGTGGTCAATTGGTGATAACACATATCTGACACGCATAACCTCTGTTAACTTCTGTACACCAAATGTATGTAACTGAAATTCCATCTCTGTATCCAAGTGTGTAAGGTCTATTAAGCTCATAGTGAAGAAAAGTATGTGGGATATTTGTTTAAAATATTAGATTAGTTAAGCTACCAAACCAGAACACACCGAAACTAGGAAACAAAGGAATCCGAAATCTTGGCAGAAACAAAGCCATAAAATCAAGCCACACCCTGGGACCCGACACCTATCCTGAACAGATAAAACCAGGAGATTTCCTTTGTTCGGCCTCTGGTCCTTTCGTTGTTCGTTTATGTTATGTGTGTGTCTTTTTAGTCTAATGGAGCTCCTTACACGTGACCGTTATTTTATTTTTAGAAAAAGGAGTTTTATCAATACTTTTCCTCCTCAAACTCCTTTGAGCACCTTAGAATTATTCTTTTAAGCAAGCCTTATTTTATTTTAGTGTACATCTGTTGATCTCGTGAGATATCAACTTTAATTATTATCGTTTAGGCCAAACGAGATTAGTTGGAGAATATCAATGATTAGCCTGAGTTATCAAACTATTCAGAGCTATATCCCTCTCCAAACACTGGACCGGATCCAACGGCAGTCTTGAAGCAAGACACAAAGAATTCAGAGACTTTTGCCTGCTGACTGAGTGAGAACCCCGGAGACAGCGGAGAGGCACCCGTCCGTGAACCCTCAACTTCACCCTCTTCACCTCCGACGGACCGGGAAGTCCGACGGCAGAGCTGAAACTACCAGGACCGCTGAAGCAACTGCAGGGACCCGCAAAAGGCATCTGGACCCCGCGGCACAAAGTAGGAACTATCAACGTTACTATGATCCAGAGTTGGTGTAGGAGATATAGAAGCTCTGAATAATAAATTAGATTGACCGGGTAGAGTAGGGATCAGAGAAAGAGGAGTCCGCAACTTTTCTTCACTATTTGATAAAATATTGCCTGATTATTTGAAATCCATTCATTCATAATTTGTATTCTTGTTTAATTAATAATCCTGTCATCCTTTCATTTAATTACCTTTTTAATAAATTACCCATTTATCACCAAGTCGTTGTCTGTCATATTATTTCAAAAGGGGAACTATAAGGTCACTGAAATCAGAACTTACGCCTGAGATATTGAGACTGGATCATTTGTTACCAAATTATTGATCATATTTTTATTTGTTTCTTATATTCAGAAGTGGTGCCCCGCAATTTTTTAACGTAAGCAATATTTTTATTTTAACGTAGTTATTAACAACGCTACAACTGCAAGTAAAGTCTTCCAAAGATGTTGCACAAGAATGAAAAGAGGCACTCTCGTGTTGTATGGTTCAATTTAAAATGGAATGTAGCAAATTTTGCTATTCAATTCTATTCTATTCTGATCAAGCCTAGTCTAGTCTGTTTTGTTGGCACTATGCCGTACTTGCCACCTGTAGAAAGGCCACCTGCATGCCAAGCCAGTAAACTTGCTGATGGATAAAGCATAATGTGTAACACACACACACAAACACACGGCCATGGAAGGCATGCACAGCCCCATAAACACATTGGGGTCGTATATTAAACGGGTGGCTTCAGGCTCCTATGATGACAATAACAGTT
>NW_026554283.1:5000-7326 GCF_027596085.1 Anoplopoma fimbria | reverse complement strand
AGCCTGCCTCTCCACGCTGCTCCATCCGCGAGAAAATGACCGCGACCGCCGGCTGAAAACGTCCGTAAAAGAGTGCATGAAGTGGGGAAACAGTGGTGCCATCAGCCTGCCTCTCCACGCTGCTCCATCCGCGAGAAAATGACCGCGACCGCCGGCTGAAAACGTCCGTAAAAGAGTGCATGAAGTGGGGAAACAGTGGTGCCATCAGCCTGTCTCTCCATGCTGCTCCATCCGCGTGAAAATGACCGCGACCGCCGGCTGAAAACGTCCGTAAAAGAGAGAGCATGTAGTGGGGAAACAGTGGTGCCATCAGCCTGTCTCTCCATGCTGCTCCATCCGCGAGAAAATGACCGCGACCGCCGGCTGAAAACGTCTGTAAAAGAGAGAGCATGTAGTGGGGAAACAGTGGTGCCATCAGCCTGCCTCTCCATGCTGCTCCATCCGCGAGAAAATGACCGCGACCGCCGGCTGAAAACGTCCGTAAAAGAGAGAGCATGTAGTGGGGAAACAGTGGTGCCATCAGCCTGCCTCTCCACGCTGCTCCATCCGCGAGAAAATGACCGCGACCGCCGGCTGAAAACGTCCGTAAAAGAGTGCATGAAGTGGGGAAACAGTGGTGCCATCAGCCTGTCTCTCCATGCTGCTCCATCCGCGTGAAAATGACCGCGACCGCCGGCTGAAAACGTCCGTAAAAGAGAGAGCATGTAGTGGGGAAACAGTGGTGCCATCAGCCTGTCTCTCCACGCTGCTCCATCCGCGAGAAAATGACCGCGACCGCCGGCTGAAAACGTCCGTAAAAAACGTCCGTAAAAGAGTGCATGAAGTGGGGAAACAGTGGTGCCATCAGCCTGTCTCTCCATGCTGCTCCATCCGCGAGAAAATGACCGCGACCGCCGGATGAAAACGTCCGTAAAAGAGAGAGCATGGAGTGTGTAAACAGTGGTGCCATCAGCCTGCCTCTCCATGCTGCTCCATCCGCGAGAAAATGACCGCGACCGCCGGCTGAAAACGTCCGTAAAAGAGAGAGCATGGAGTGTGTAAACAGTGGTGCCATCAGCCTGCCTCTCCATGCTGCTCCATCCGCGAGAAAATGACCGCGACCGCCGGCTGAAAACGTCCGTAAAAGAGAGCATGGAGTGGGGAAACAGTGGTGCAGTCAGCCTGCCTCTCCATGCTGCTCCATCCGCGAGAAAATGACCGCGACCGCCGGCTGAAAACGTCCGTAAAAGAGAGAGCATGGAGTGGGGAAACAGTGGTGCAGTCAGCCTGTCTCTCCATGCTGCTCCATCCGCGAGAAAATGACCGCGACCGCCGGCTGAAAACGTCCGTAAAAGAGAGAGCATGGAGTGGGGAAACAGTGGTGCCATCAGCCTGTCTCTCCATGCTGCTCCATCCGCGAGAAAATGACCGCGACCGCCGGCTGAAAACGTCCGTAAAAGAGTGCATGAAGTGGGTAAAGAGTGGTGCCATCAGCCTGTCTCTCCATGCTGCTCCATCCGCGAGAAAATGACCGCGACCGCCGGCTGAAAACGTCCGTAAAAGAGTGCATGAAGTGGGGAAACAGTGGTGCCATCAGCCTGTCTCTCCATGCTGCTCCATCCGCGAGAAAATGACCGCGACCGCCGGCTGAAAACGTCCGTAAAAGAGTGCATGAAGTGGGGAAACAGTGGTGCCATCAGCCTGTCTCTCCATGCTGCTCCATCCGCGAGAAAATGACCGCGACCGCCGGCTGAAAACGTCCGTAAAAGAGAGAGCATGGAGTGGGGAAACAGTGGTGCCATCAGCCTGTCTCTCCATGCTGCTCCATCCGCGAGAAAATGACGGCGACCGCCGGCTGAAAACGTCCGTAAAAGAGAGAGCATGGAGTGGGGAAACAGTGGTGCCATCAGCCTGCCTCTCCATGCTGCTCCATCCGCGAGAAAATGACCGCGACCGCCGGCTGAAAACGTCCGTAAAAGAGAGAGCATGGAGTGGGGAAACAGTGGTGCAGTCAGCCTGTCTCTCCATGCTGCTCCATCCGCGAGAAAATGACCGCGACCGCCGGCTGAAAACGTCCGTAAAAGAGAGAGCATGGAGTGGGGAAACAGTGGTGCCATCAGCCTGCCTCTCCATGCTGCTCCATCCGCGAGAAAATGACCCCGACCGCCGGCTGAAAACGTCCGTAAAAGAGTGCATGAAGTGGGGAAACAGTGGTGCCATCAGCCTGTCTCTCCATGCTGCTCCATCCGCGAGAAAATGACCGCGACCGCCGGCTGAAAACGTCCGTAAAAGAGAGAGCATGGAGTGGGGAAACAGTGGTGCCATCAGCCTGCCTCTCCATGCTGCT
>NW_026554282.1:0-5206 GCF_027596085.1 Anoplopoma fimbria | reverse complement strand
TTTCAACATGCTAAACTATGATTTTTTCATGACTTTTTCGACATGCTGAATTATGATTTTTTTTTTACTTTTTTCGACATGCTAAACTATGATTTTTTTATGACTTTTTTCGACACGCTAAACTATGACTTTTTTTAGACATTTTTCGGCATGCTATGCTATGACTTTTTTATGACTTTTTTATGAACATGCTAAACTATGATTTTTTTATGACTTTTTTTTCGACATGCTATACTATGACTTTTTTATGACTTTTTCAATGCTATACTTTGACTTTTTTATGACTTTTTTATGACTTTTTTCGACATGCTAAACTATGACTTTTTTATGACTTTTTTCGACATGCTAAACTATGATTTTTCATGACTTTTTTATGACTTTTCATCATGCTAAACTATGATTTTTCATGACTTTTTCGACATGCTAAACTATGAATTTTTCATGAAACTTTTTTTTCATGACTTTTTCGACATTCTAAACTATGATTTTTTTATGACTTTTTCGACATGATAAACTATGATTTTTCTATGACTTTTTTCGACATGCTAAACCATGATTTTTTTTGACTTTTTTCAACATGCTAAACTATGACTTTTTCATGACTTTTTCGACATGCTAAACTATGATTTTTTCATGACTTTTTTTTCGACATGCTAAATTATTTTTCGATTTATAAATTTTTTTTTGACTTTTTTCAACATGCTAAACTATGATTTTTTTATGACTTTTTTTGACATGCTAAACTATGACTTTTTTGATTTTTTTTTTTCGACATTTAAACTATGATTTTTTTATGACTTTTTTCGGCATGCTATACTATGATTTTTTATGACTTTTTCAACATGCTAAACTATGATAACTTTTTTCGACATATGATTTTTTCATGACTTTTTCGACACGCTAAACTATGATTTTTTTCATGACTTTTTCAACATGCTGAATTATGTTTTATTTTGTGACTTTTTTCGACATGCTAACATGCTTTTAACTATGATTTTTTTATGACTTTTTCAATGCTATGCTATGACTTTTTCATGATTTTTTTTTATGACTTTTTTCAACATGCTAAACTATGATTTTTTCATGACTTTTTTCAACATGCTAAACTATGATTTTTTTTTGACTTTTTCACATGCTAAACTATGATTTTTTTATGACTTTTTCAACATGACTTTTTTTTTTGACTTTTTTTCGACATGCTAAACTATGATTTTTTTGACTTTTTTCGACATGCTAAACTATGACTTTTTTATGACTTTTTTCGACATGCTAAACTATGACTTTTTTATGACTTTTTACTTTTTAATGACATGCTATACTATCACTTTTTTATGACTTTTTCAACGTGCCATACTTTGACTTTTTTATGACTTTTTTAACACGATAAACTATGACTTTTTTATGACTTTTTTCGGCATGCTATATGCTATACTATGACTTTTTTATTTTTTTCGATGACTTTGACTTTTTTATGACATTTTCTATACTATATGATTTTTTATGACTTTTTCGACATGCTAAACTATGAATTTTTCATGACTTTTTCTGACATGCTAAACTATGATTTTTCATGACTTTTTCAACATGCTAAACTATGACATTTTTATGACTTTTTTCGACATGCTAAACTATGATTTTTTTATGACTTTTTCGACATGCTAAACTATGACTTTTTCATGACTTTTTTGGCATGCTAAACTATGATTTTTTCATGACTTTTTCGACATGCTGAATTATGATTTGTTTTTTACTTTTTTCGACATGCTAAACTATGATTTTTTTATGACTTTTTCAACATTCTAAACTATGAATTTTTTGGACATGACTTTTTTTGGCATGCTATACTATGATTTCTTTATGACTTTATCACATGCTAAACTATGATTTTTTTATGACTTTTTCAACATGCTAAACTATGATTTTTTTTCATGACTTTTTCGACATGCTGAATTATGATTTTTTTTTGACTTTTACATGCTAAACTATGATTTTTTTATGACTTTTTTTGACATGCTAAACTATGATTTTTTTGATGACTTTTTTGGCATGCTATATGATTTCTTTATGACTTTTCAACATGCTTTATGATTTTGTTTTTGACTTTTTCAACATGCTAAACTATGATTTTTTCATGACTTTTTCAACATGCTAAACTATGATTTTTTTATGACTTTTTCGACATGCTAATTATGATTTTTTCATGTTTTTTTACTTTTTTCAACATGCTAAACTATGATTTTTTACTTTTTTCAACATGCTAAACTATTTTTTTATGACTTTTTTGGACATGCTAAACTATGATTTTTTATGACTTTTTCAACATGCTAAACTATGATTTTTTATGACTTTATCAACATGCTAAACTATGATTTTTTGCTGTATGACTTTTTTCGACATGCTATTTTTTTTTTCATGACTTTTTCGACATGGTACATTATGACTTTTTTCGACATGCTAAACTATGATTTTTTCTATGACTTTTTTGACATGCTAAACTGATTTTTTTGACTTTTTTCGACATGCTAAACTATGATTTTTTTTATGACTTTTCAACATGCTAAACTATGATTTTTTCATGACTTTTTTCGACATGCTAAACTATGACTTTTTTATGACTTTTATGACATTTAAACTATGATTTTTTATGACTTTTTTCGACTATACTATTTATTTTTTATTACTTTTTTCTTTTTTCGACATGCTAAACTATGACTTTTTCATGACTTTTTCGACATGCTAAACTATGAATTTTTTTATGACTTTTTTTCCGACATGCTAAACTATGATTTTTTCATGACTTTTTTGGCATGCTATACTATGACTTTTTTTTTCGACATATGACTTTTTTGACATACTAAACTATCATTTAATCATGAATTTTTTCGACATTCTATAACTTCTAACTTTTTTTTTGACATTTAAACCTAAACTATGACTTTTTCATGACTTTTTCTGACATGCTAAACTCTGATTTTTTCATGACTTTTTCGACATGCTAAACTATGAAATTTTTATGACATTTTTTTATGACTCGACATGCTAAACTATGACTTTTTTATGACTTTTTTGCTATACTATGACATGACTTTATTATGACTGTTTTTATGACTTTTTCATCATGCTACTGCTTTTATGACTTTTGACATTTTTTTTGACTTTTTCAACATGCTAAACTATGATTTTTTTTATGACTTTTTCGACATGATAAACTATGATTTTTTTTTATGACTTTTTCGACATGCTAAACTATGATTTTTTTATGACTTTTTCGACATGCTAAACTATGATTTTTTTTCATGACTTTTTCACATTTGATTTTTTTGACTTTTTTCACATGCTAAACTATGATTTTTTTATTTTTTTCGACTTTTTTCAACATGCTAAACTATGATTTTTTTTTTTATGACTTTTTCAACATGCTAAACTATGATTTTTTCATGACTTTTTCAACATGCTAAACTATGATTTTTTTATGACTTTTTCGACATGCTGAATTATGATTTGTTTTTTGACTTTTTTCAACATGCTAAACTATGATTTTTTTATGACTTTTTCGACATGCTAAACTATGATTTTTTGATGACTTTTTTTTTCGCATGCTATACTATGATTTCTTTATGACTTTATCATGCTAAACTATGATTTTTTCATGACTAAACTATGATTTTGTCATGACTTTTTCAACATGCTAAACTATGATTTTTTCATGACTTTTTCTTTTTCGACATGCTGAATTATGATTTTTCAACATTTTTTTTTATGACTTTTTTCAACATGCTAAACTATGATTTTTTTATGACTTTTTCGACACGCTAAACTACGACTTTTTTGATGACTTTTTTGGCATGCTATACTATGATTTCTTTATGACTTTATCAACATGCTAAACTATGATTTTTTTATGACTTTTTTCGACATGCTATTTCATGACTTTTCGACATGGTACATTATGACTTTTTTCGACATGCTATACTATGATTTCTTTATGACTTTATCAACATGCTAAACTATGATTTCTTTATGACTTTATCAACATGCTAAACTATGATTTTGTCATGAATTTATCAACATGCTAAACTATGATTTTGTCATGACTTTTTCAACATGCTAAACTATGATTTTTTCATGACTTTTTCGACATGCTGAATTATGATTTGTTTTTTACTTTTTTCAACATGCTAAACTATGATTTTTTTATGACTTTTTCGACACGCTAAACTACGACTTTTTTGATGACTTTTTTGGCATGCTATACTATGATTTCTTTATGACTTTATCAACATGCTAAACTATGATTTTTATGACTTTTTTCGACATGCTATTTCATGACTTTTCGACATGGTACATTATGACTTTTTTCGACATGCTAAACTATGATTTTTTCATGACTTTTTTGACATTCTAAACTATGACATTTTTATGACATTTTTCGACATGCTAAACTATGATTTTGTCGTGACTTTTTCAACATGCTAAACTATGATTTTTTCATGACTTTTTCGACATGCTGTTATTATTTTTTATGACTTTTTTCGACATGCTAAACTATGATTTCTTTATGACTTTTTTCAACATGCTATACTATGATTTATTCATGACTTCTTTCGACACGCTAAACTCTGACTTTTTTTATGACATTTTTGGCATGCTATACTATGATTTTTTCATGACTTTTTCAACATGCTAAACTATGATTTTTTTATGACTTTTTCGACATGCTAAACTATGATTTTTCTATGACTTTTTTTTCGACATGCTAAACTATGACTTCTTTATGACTTTTTCGACATGCTAAACTATGATTTTTTTGACTTTTTTCAACACGCTAAACTATGATTTTTATGACATTTTTCGACATGCTAAACTATGATTTTGTCGTGACTTTTTCAACATGCTAAACTATGATTTTTTCATGACTTTTTTCGACATGCTAAACTTATTTTTTTATGACTTTTTTGACATGCTATAATATGAATTTTTTTTATGCGTTTTTTCGACATGCTAAACTATGACTTTTTCATGACTTTTTTGACATGCTGAATTCTGATTTTTTTTTTGACTTTTTCGACATGCTAAACTATGATTTTTTATTTTTTCATGAAACTTTTTTTTCAACATGCTAAACTATGATTTTTTTTATGACTTTTTTCAACACGCTAAACTCTGACTTTTTTGACTTTTTTTGGCATGCTATACTTTTTTTTAT
>NW_026554281.1:0-2688 GCF_027596085.1 Anoplopoma fimbria | reverse complement strand
GACTTTTTCGACCTGCTAAACTATGATTTTTTATGACTTTTTCAACACGCTAAACTCTGAATTTTTTTATGTTTTTTATGACATTCTTGGCATGCTAAACTATGATTTCTTTATGACTTTTTCGACATGCTAAACTATGATTTTTTATGACTTTTTTCAACACGCTAAACTCTGAATTTTTTTATGACATTTTCGGCATGCTATACTATAATTTTTCAATGACTTTTTTCAACACGCTAAACTCTGACTTTTTTTATGACATTCTTGGCATGCTAAACTAGGAATTTTTTTTTGACTCTTTTCGACATGCTAAACTATGATTTTTTCATGACTTTTTGACTTTTTTATGATGCCTTTTTTCTCATGACTTTTCATGACTTTTTCGACATGCTATTTTTTTTCATGACTTTTTCGACATGCTAAACTATGATCTTTTTTTATGACTTTTTTCAACATGCTAAACTCTGAATTTTTTTATGACATTTTTCGACATGCTAAACTATGATTTTGTCGTGACTTTTTCAACATGCTAAACTATGATTTTTTCATGACTTTTTCGACATGCTGTTATTATTTTTTATGACTTTTTTCGACATGCTAAACTATGATTTTTTTATTACTTTTTTCAACATGCTATACTATGATTTTTTTCATGACTTCTTTCGACACGCTAAACTCTGACTTTTTTTATGACATTTTTGGCATGCTATACTATGACTTTTTTCATGAAACTTTTTCAACATGCTAAACTATGATTTTTTTATGACTTTTTTTGACATGCTATACTATGACTTCTTTATGACTTTTTCGACATGCTAAACTATGATTTTTTTGACTTTTTTCAACACGCTAAACTCTGACTTTTTCATGACATTTTTCGACATGCTATTTCATGACTTTTTTCGACATTTTTGACTTTTTCATGCTAAACTATGATTTTTTATGACTTTTTTCAACATGCTAAACTATGATTTTTTTATGACTTTTTCGACATGCTAAACTATGATTTTTTTATGACTTTTTTCAACACGCTAAACTCTGACTTTTTTTTTATGACATTCTTGGCATGCTAAACTAGATTTTTTTGACTTTTTCGACATGCTAAACTATGATTTTTTTCATGACTTTTTCGACTTTCTAAATTATGAATTTTTCATGACTTTTTTCGACATGCTAAACTATGATTTTTTATGACTTTTTCAACATGCTAAACTATGACTTTTTCATGACTTTTTCGACATGCTATTTCATGACTTTTTTCGACATGGTACATTATGACTTTTTCGACCTGCTAAACTATGATCTTTTTATGACTTTTTTCAACACGCTAAACTCTGATTTTTATGACATTTTTCGACATGCTAAACTATGATTTTGTCGTGACTTTTTCAACATGCTAAACTATGATTTTTTCATGACTTTTTCGACATGCTGTTATTATTTTTTATGACTTTTTTCGACATGCTAAACTATGATTTCTTTATTACTTTTTTCAACATGCTATACTATGATTTTTTTCATGACTTCTTTCGACACGCTAAACTCTGACTTTTTTTATGACATTTTTGGCATGCTATACTATGATTTTTTCATGACTTTTTCAACATGCTAAACTATGATTTTTTTTATGACTTTTTTTGCATGCTATACTATAACTTCTTTATGACTTTTTCGACATGCTAAACTATGATTTTTTTGACTTTTTTCAACACGCTAAACTCTGACTTTTTCATGCCTTTTTCGACATGCTATTTCATGACTTTTTTCGACATGGTACATTATGACTTTTTCGACCTGCTAAACTATGATCTTTTTATGACTTTTTCAACATGCTAAACTATGATTTTGTCATGACTTTTTCGACATGCTAAACTATGATTTTTTTATGACTTTTTTCAACACGCTAAACTCTGACTTTTTTTTTATGACATTCTTGGCATGCTAAACTAGGATTTTTTTTTTGACTCTTTTCGACATGCTAAACTATGAATTTTTCATGACTTTTTTCGACATGCTAAACTATGATTTTTTATGACTTTTTCGACATGCTAAACTATGATTTTTTTGACTTTTTTCAACACGCTAAACTCTTGACTTTTTCATGCCTTTTTCGACATGCTATTTCATGACTTTTTTCGACATGGTACATTATGACTTTTTCGACCTGCTAAACTATGATCTTTTTATGACTTTTTTCAACACGCTAAACTCTGATTTTTATGACATTTTTCGACATGCTAAACTATGATTTTGTCGTGACTTTTTCAACATGCTAAACTATGATTTTTTCATGACTTTTTCGACATGCTAAACTATTATTTTTTATGACTTTTTTCGACATGCTAAACTATGATTTCTTTATTACTTTTTTCAACATGCTATACTATGATTTTTTTCATGACTTCTTTCGACACGCTAAACTCTGACTTTTTTTATGACATTTTTGGCATGCTATACTATGATTTTTTCATGACTTTTTCAACATGCTAAACTATGATTTTTTCATGACTTTTTCGACATGCTAAACTATGATTTTTTATGACTTTTTCAACACGCTAAACTCTGACTTTTTTTATGACATTTTTTTCGACATGCTATACTATGATTTTTTCATGACTTTTTTCAACATGCTAAACTATGATTTTTTTATGACTTTTTTGGCATGCTAAACTATGAATTTTTTTTGAC
>NW_026554280.1:0-10246 GCF_027596085.1 Anoplopoma fimbria | reverse complement strand
CATAGGCGTAATTTACGGGGGGTTAGAGGGGTTATAACCCCCTCAATAATCAGATCCAGCTAATATAACCCCCTCAATATCATCACACATAATTCAGATGAACAAAAAAATGAAATATTCTGAATTAATACCTTGTTTGTTTTCTTTATTAATTTAATTTGTCAGCAAGATAGTATCATGTTTTGATAATCTGTAATGTACCCCCCCCCAGCCCACCGACTACTTGGTATTACCCGAACTATTTCGCAAGGTCGCTGGGATGAATAGTAAGAGAAGACTAATGCTAACTGTACATGAATGGATATGAAAAGGACACAGAAAGGCAGCCAGGACCAGACAACAATTTTTAATTGTTGGTCGTCAAAAGAAAAGCCAAAAGGAGTAAAAATCCTGACGATAAGGAGGTAAATACCCGTATTGTTAAAGTTAGGTGTTATCATCCACTCTATATTTTTTCACTACCTGGATAGTTTTACGCCTCCATTTAAAGTGGAGAGGGACCTTCACTTTCCCCATACAAACCCTCAGAATAAAGAGGTATCCAGTGGAGAAACAAAATAATTTTCGATTGGAGCATAATTTCACATTCAAACAGTATCGTTGGTGTGCTATGTGCAGTAAAACCAGGCGATCTGAATAATTCCTGATTCATTGCCCAGATATTTATTTCCCGCTTTGTAAGAAGCTAGCTAGCTAACTATGTGAACTTTATATGATTAGCATAGGCTACGTTGTAATGGCAGCGATAGACGTCCTCAAACTAAGATTCTAGAACCCACTGCCTCAAACGTACTCGGTTACTGGTGGGTAAAATGCAATGTGAGTACAGAGACCAAATTGCTGTTTGCTCCCATACAGTCACACATACAGTTTTTTGGGGGAATGCATTAATTTACTTAGAGATGTCATCCATTGACAGCTAGCTCCTGTGGGCTAGTTCAGAGGTTACACCACTCCTTTTGAGCGTGCACTCCTGTACTGTACACACACATACACACACACACACACACACAACGGTTAATGACGGTGCATGTGTGTAGGCTTGCTCGTACACAGTAAAATTACAAGAGTAAAATTTCCGTAGTTAAAATTATTTTACTCGAAAATAGTATTTTTTGCTCTGATTTGAGGTGAAAGAACAAAACAAGAGTTGAGAGACACGCGGAGTTAGATCTGAATAACGGAGTCATAATTTTGACTCCTCCCCGAGGGCAACGCAGTTAAGTTTCGTTTTGTCCGCCATTACGCCGATGGTCATTTCACCTGCAACCGATCTGGAGAAAAGTCTGCTAGGAAAATAACAACGTAAGTAATACATCAACTGTTTTTTTTACCGCATAAGTTTTGTTTTGTTCTGTTTGGTTTGTGTTATTTTCAAATGTGTGGCTTAACATTACCATGCCAGTCTCAAGACGTGCAGTCGTGTCACACCTTTTCTAAAAGTGGAATTTCACAGGTTATTAAAGCAGAGGGAGGATGAGTTAAAATCGGTAGTATCCCAAATTCAAGCTCAATGAAGCCGCGCGATTTAAACATATTATGTAAGTTACGCTAGTCATTGCTATATGCAGCTGCTACAGTAGATGCTGCTAAGGTATCACGTTAGCTTGCCAGTCATTTGACCAATTCACGTTTTTTGTTCTTTAAATTGGGAACATTTATAAGTATATGTTACACTTTTTTTTTTGTTTAATGCACACATTAGTCGACTGCGGAGAATTTTGTTTACCATAGTGTATCATTGACTGGTTCGTTAGCATGATTTAGCACCACATGGACTTAACTCTGGAAAGAGTCAACAGAGGTTGTGCGCCACACCGATGCAGTGCAATTCACGTTTGTGCTTTTAGGAAACTCGGTAAGTAGACTAGATGGAACATCGTCTTTTGTTGGTTTGTGTCCAGTACACATTGGTTCACTGTGGGGAGACTCATTTTACGTGAGAAGCTTGTGATTCTGGTGCACACGTGTACTCTACTCTTAAAAGAGTTAACATGGTCGTACTTCATGATGAATGCAGCTGGTGTGCACGTGTTCACGTGTACACGTGTAACCGTTAAAATCATAACCGTTTAGGAAAAAACAATAAACGAAAACAGTTTTTAAACAAAAATCTTCAAATTAATTATGTTCTGGAGACACGCATTTATTGATTTTACATCACTAATAAACTAATTGGGGAGGATAAAAGCTAGTGTGCCGAATCTGTCTGTCCCTCGGCGAGTGTGTGTGAGTGAGTGTGTATCGGCGCACACTCACTCACACACACGAGGACAATGAAGTCACGGTTAACCATTTACAAGAAAAAGAATCTGTCAACACGGTTAGACATTTTTGTAAACGTTCACATCCCTGCGTTCTTCTGACTGCAGTTTCTCAAATCTCTGTTACTGTTGATATGTTTTTCATATTAATTAGTTCAAGACAAGTAATCAAACCAACTAACTAACCACTATTTTTTCCTGTTCCTTTAGGATGGAGGCAACTGTTAGGGTGAAATATAAGGACAGAAATCTGAAGTACTTCTTCCTAACATCACCTTTTCAATTCAAAGTATTTTTGGAAAGTGGTAAGAGAAAACATTGCATATGCAGCCTTTATTATAAAATATTGTTACCAATGCATTTGTTTGTGTGTTGCCACTACTTATGTAGGCTATATCATGGTCAGTGTTAATATGACTTAAATGTCTTTTAAAGTTGCCAAGAAGTTTGATCTACCCACCCTGGATATTAAAGTCTATGATGAAACCAGGACCGAAATCGATGATGAGGCATTCGAATACATTCTAAAACAACAGGATATTGGGGTTTTTCCTTATTGGCTGATCCCAACAGCAAGCGTTGATGGTAAAATAACTTTACGTTTTAACTTCTAGATATGAGTTTTTTAATCATCTCCGCAATGACATATCGTTCACATTTAACCTTTTCTGAGTTGTGCAGCTCATGCTGTAAACATTTTTATGTCCCATGAAATGGATTATTTTGTAGATTCCTTCAGTTCTAGTTTGATTGGCGATGGTGAGGCTTCCTTCAGTTCTAACAGGCGATTGGCGATGGTGAGCCTTCATCAGGATCTGATGACACAGCAATAGTGATCAGAAATCCCTCAGAAAAAAGAGATGCAGAGGATCCCCCTGGGTCGAAAAGATCAATAGATTGTTTATGTCCTTTTTGTAACTTTGTTGCAACCATATATATGCTCTTGTTAATCTGTGTACTCTGTGTGTTCTCTGTGTACTGTCAATTGTCAATCACCTCTCCCAAGATGATTGAGGACATCCTCAAGAGTAGCCCTGGAGGTGATAAGATCACACATGAGTATGCTTTTCAGCACAAAAACATTGTCAGATGTCAGAAGACGTGACCTAGTGAAAATACTAGTTGCACATCTGACAAATGAGCATGGGTACGTTTTTCATAAACTCACAAGACTGATATTAAATTAATCTTAGTTGTATTTTGGACAGGATGGTAATTTGATTTGTGTGTATAGCACAAGCCCCCCTAGGAGATTGAAGGAGGAATACGCCAAAGGAATCATCTGCCTTTTTCCTTACTTGGCTGACCCCCTGAGCAAGCTTGGCTATGTAAGTTACTGCTGCTTTTCTGGTGAAATGGTTTCAAATCAGTCACGTATTTATGGGTGAAAAGTATATTTGTATTTACATGTTTTTCCCCTTATTTTCAAAGGAACATTTTTATAATGCTGAAGATGGAAGTGGGTATTTGGCTTGGAGAATCAAAACTCTGCAGAAAGAGGTGTCCGAGGGGCGAATTTTTCGGTCACGACAACTTCAAACAGGCCAGTGATTAATTTGGAACATGACCACTAGTTTATTTGGTCTAGGTTTTCTTTTGAGTATTAAACTGGCATGTTGTCCCAAACCTTTAGGTGGGCCAACTTCACACAGGGATCCATTGAAAGAAGACATCCAGTGGGACGGACAGCAGTGTCAAGAAGCAATTGCCCTGATGAAGCATTCCACGGATGAAGTTGTAGTGAAGGAGAAAATGAGGCTAACCCTGGCCTATCGTCAGAAGTTGCTGCACGATCCTGAGAACTCAGCCGACATCCTATCTGTTTTTCCTCGTTTCTTGGACATTCCAGGTTTGGTGAGTAAAGAACTACAAAGTAATGTTTTGTGTAGTTTGTTATTGTTTGTTTTGTCAGACAGAATGTAAATTTATCTTTGTTTGCTTTTACATGTTTTGATTGCTATCTGCCGAACCTGATCAGGCTTCAGAAATGATCTCTGTAGCTACTTTGACCATCTACTGTGGGACTTACACTAAATGTCTTTGCCATGTCTTGTAGATTGATCAAGATTTCAGGAGTCTTTTTGGTGACGCAACCTCTGCAAAGATGTTGGAGAAGTGGACCACCAACTTTCAAGCAAAGGTTGTTACTCGGTGTCGTGGGCTTACACTGACTGGAGATGTACAAGACCTCATCCAAAATGCTGAAGCCACTGAAGTAGATGATGGTAATGTCTTCTCCTTCGACTATTCTAGATGGAATGGGGATAACCATTTTATTGTGCATTAAGGCACATTTTGCCACTCACAAAGTTACTGGAGTTATATGTACATATCAACCTGTTGCCTTGAGAAACGGAAGTGGCTGTCATTCACATGTGAAATCACTGGGAATACAGTAATTGTACTGCACAAAGTTGTTTTTATAGTTTCCTACTCAAAACTCATGTCATTGATCCTTTTGCAGGCTTTATTGGTTATGGATAATCCGTCTGCTGCTCCGTCTGTAAATCTGAATCAATATGAAATGCTTAACTGTTCTGTTTTTGTTATATATTCCCCAGGCTGGGACAGTGACATGTCATCAATGCTGTTGCTGGTTCACCTTCTGCCACCTTCAAGCCAAGGCCGAAAAAGACCAGGGAAAATCTCAGCCAGACAAGCATGCGACAGTCTTGTAAAATTCATCAAGGTGAGCTTTGTGTGGAACAAAAAGGGTTGGAAAATACTTCCTCTTTTATTATGCTAATAGTGCTGGGCCATTGGGTAACGCTTGAATAACTAACAAAAGGTGGCCACACACGTTGCATAACACTGACCTTATTTGCATTTACGTGTTTTGGCGTTGTCTTCAGAGTGCTTTACAGCGTATGTGCTAATAAGTGTTATGCATAGTGTGCCCTCTTCCTTTTTACTCTTATTGTAACTTTGTAAGAATCCAAAACATAATAAATGACCATGCCTCCTTATTCAACCACAGATTGGGACCAGCATCCAAGGACACCTGGACAACATCTCTGGGAGTCTCCAGCCATACCTACTTGCTGTTGGTGCCAAGAAGAGCATGATCGAGTCTTACTACATCGTGATCGACAAACATGCTCTACCCTGTAAGACCTCAACTTCATTGGCTTGTGTTGATGAACTTTTCAAAGCACATTTCGTCTTTGGCACAAGATACTGTCAGGAATTGACCAATGTGTACACCTTTCTGCAAACCACTGTCTATGACATAGATGTGGAAAACACCAAGGTAAATCCTAGAGTTGCAGAGTTGAGGGCCAGGACGCTGAAGTAAACTCCTATGATCTGCTTCATTTGTGCAAGATGTCATGCCAGTGTCAATGCCTTGATTAAGCACTTTAAATTGGTTCATGGTCTTTGTCCCGGAAAAACTCTCAGGTTAAAATGTGCTCAAAGGGGTTGTGCACATGTATATAATAGTTTTTCTGGATTACGAAAGCATCTCACTAAGTGTTCTTTGCGTGACAGTTCAAGTGTTAATGAAAGTTCATCTTCAGCCAGTTCCGTTTCAGTTAGGGATGTAGACCTTTTACCACATGAAAATGTAGCTTGTGAATCTGAACTCCTTCAAAAAAATATAGTAAAAAGTTGTGCGACAATTGTTGCAGAACTGAAAGTTGCTGGGGTAGCAGAGACCACCATTAATAATGTTGTCAACTCTGTTGGGGAAGTTATTGATGACATACAAAACGAAACTCTAGTGTCAGTGAAAAACGGTTTATCTTTACAGGAACCAATGAAAAGTGTTGTGGAATCTCAAATTGATCAGTCATTCCAAAAAATTGAAAATCCATTCTTGGCATTCAACTCTGAAAGCAAGAGAATGCAGTACTTTTCTGAGCAATGGGGGAAAATTGATCCAGTCGAATATGTCCTTGGGACAAGGTTTGCTACCAGACGTAATACAACAAATGGGTCATTTTCTCAAGTTGTTGTCCGAGATAAGTTTACATATATTCCCATTCTTGAGACTTTGCGGTTCATTTGTAAGCATCCTAATATTAATGACTTTTTAAGTAGAGATTGGGAAAAGAAAGAAACGTTTCTCTATGATATACAGGATGGAGAATTCTTTAAAAGTCATGCCCTTTTCTTGAAGCAAAACCATGCGTTTCAGATCCAGCTCTTTTTTGATGAGTTTGAGTGTTCAAACCCCCTTGGGTCCAAGCGTGGAATACACAAGTTAGGAGCCATCTATTTTACGTTGAGAAATATTTCTCCAAAATATAACTCAAATTTACTTGCCATCCATTTGGTTTCATTATTTCACGCACAAGACATCAAAACGTATGGATTTGATAAGATCCTTGAGCCACTGGTCAAGGATATATCTCGTCTTGAAACTGAAGGAGTTCAGATTCCCCTTTATGATCATGCTGTTTACGGAACCATCATTCAAGTTACAGGAGACAACCTTGGTATCCATTCTTTATTTGGTTTTGTAGAATCGTTCAGTGCTCGTTATTGTTGTCGTTTTTGCCTACTTGAGAAGGAAGATTTTCAAACGGAGTTCAGTGAAGATAGCAGTAAGATCTCACTTCGAACCAAAGAACTTCACGCAGAACATTGTGAGGTTATCAAGAGTAACCCTCAACTTCCTTATGTTATGGGCGTGAAAAAGTCGTGCCTTTTAAATTCCTTGCAATATTTTCATACGGCGACAAATTATTCAGTCGATATCATGCACGACATATTTGAAGGGGTTGCCCAATTTGAGATGAAGCTCCTTCTGCAACACTTGGGTCACAATTACACAACACCGGCAGAAATACACAGACGAATTCAGAGTTTCAATTATGGTCGCTTGGAACAGTGCAACAAACCTCCAGGTGTTAATTTAGTTGAGGGTTCTAATGACTTAAGCCTTAATGCTACACAAAGCTGGTGTTTGCTGCGCCACCTCCCGATTATATTCGGGGATCTTGTTTGTTCAAGTGACCAAAACTGGTATCTATTCATTTTACTGCTTCAAATAGTCAGCATAGTTTTGTCTCCAGCCATATCGAGTGGCATAACTATATATTTGAAGCATCTGATTTCTGAACACCACCGTCTATTCAAGTATTTATATCCCCACAAGAAATTATTGCCCAAACATCATTTCTTAATCCACTACCCGACGTCGATGCAGAAACTTGGCCCTTTGATACATAGCTGGTGCATGCGCTACGAAGGAAAACACAATTACTTCAAAAGACAAATAAAAAGTTTTAAAAACATTACAAAAACATTGGCCAAAAAACACCAATGTCATGTGGCATATTTGTGGCAAACATTTAATCCAAATGAATTGAAATTAGGCCCTGGCAAAATGGTCCCCTTGAATAGACTAGAATCCTACACAGAGATCGCTGTTAAGCTCAATGTTCCCGTTTGGACAACGATCTACAATGTAAAATGGATAGAGTTTTGGGAATTTGTATCGGCCTGGGCTGGCTGTTTGCATAGGAGTGGAGAATGAGATGCCTGTGTTTCATGTAATCCAGAATATTGTTGTAAGAGATGAGTGTGTTCTTTTTATAACGACTGCTATGAAAACTCTTTATTTAGAGGAACATGTCCATGCTTTCAAGGTTATGCACACCACAGAAGCACCCATTGTTTTGGAATTTAAAGACCTTTTGCACCACAAGTGTTTTGATATTTTAATGTCATGTGGTCTTGATTCAGATTTGTTTATAATCCCTTCTTTTTTTCATGTAATGCTTTTTGTGATGATGAGGATAATTTTCTATTGAGAGCAAATATTTGGTGCCAAATAAAAGGACATGTGGAATAATTGATCTTTTGTCATTTTTAACAATCGTACGAGCTTAATATTGAATTGTGCAATTTCTAAATTGGACTCCTTACAGAGAAACAATTACTCAAAATTGAGGAATGTTAACTCTTTTTAAGGGAGTAAATTGCTGTGGAGTAAATTTGTAGTTCCTCTAGTAGGAGTAAAAATACTTATTTTAAGTCTTAAAAGAAGAAAAATCTTGCCAAGCATATTTCACATAAGAAAAATAGTCTTATTTTGAGAAAATATATCTAACTTTTTCTTAATAAGATTTACCAACTAATATCAAGCTCGATTTAACTAGTAACAAGGTGTGGGCATATTTAGCTAATTATCCCAGCAAAGGAACAAGATTATCTTCCTTATTTTAAGATTGAGACCACGCACAACTTCTCAATTTAAGAATCTTAAGAAATGACAGCAATTTATTTCATTTACATGACAAACATGAAAATACAGTTTAACATGACCGTTGACTGATTGGGAAAAAGATATAAAACAGTTCTGTGTTGCCCACTACCTTCTTACCAAATATATTTCAAAACTTTCCAAAACATTTCTATAACTTTTTGCCAAATCATGATATCTTATGAGCCACAGCTGTTGTAATAACAGATTTGAGGGCTTAGACCTACAAAACAAAGCAGATAACGCATGAAATCAATTATGTTCCTCCTTCCTGGCTTGTTGACGCAGATACTGTTCCAAGGACGCAAAGCCAAAGGGTAGTGTGTGTCCCCTTGGGGCAACCTGGTTGGTTTATCACATGAGCTCATCAAGGGGAAGTGACCATAAATCTGTGTCTCATAAGAGCAGCAACCAGTCATTAATTAAGTATCTCATACACAGGCTTAATATGTATTGTATTTGAATGAAATGATCTAAAGTAAATTCATTTTTATAAAAAAAAAATCGCTGCAAACCTAAGCTATTTCGGCCGGCTGCACCCCTATCCTACACTGGAACATTCCAAATGTTTCAGCGCGATTCTGTGGAGAATTGGGCGCGCAGCGTCTAACGGCAATTGGATTTCAAATGCAGGTACATTTTTTTTTGCAACCAGAGAGTTTTTGGAATCGTTGAACTAATGGATCAACTGGACGAAGTTACAATTGCTACACTAAGAGGTAAGATATATTGTTATCTGTTTCTATTAACATAAACGTGTTTATATTTAATTTGTCTAACCTGTATTGCTATGTTGGCTTGTGTACTAAAACCCATGAAGTTAGCTAGCTAGCTAGCATGGCTCAAGATAACCTTATGCAGGGCTCCAAACTGCGACCACACCGTTTTTGAGCCAGTACTGTACTGCGACCTACACATTTTTAATGTATTGGGTGTGCCCAACGAGTAAGACAACGATATCAGCTAGCCCTCAGCATTAGACTACTAGTAGTACCATCGCTAGCTAAAAGTCTAGGAAAGTTGAGGCTATTTTTCGCTAGGTTCCTAGCTCTATAAACTTAGCTACGTTAGTCTTGGAAAAGTTTGGGCTATTTTAGCTAAAAGTCTAGTCATGTCTTAATATGCCAGACAAGTGGGTTCCCCTTCCTTCTTTGGATGAGCAGTTTCACGAGCCCTTCTTAACCGGCGTCATGGAGCCAAGCAGCTAAATACTTATTCAGCACTAGCATTGTTAGCTAGCTCTGCCCATCCGGTGATGTCAGCTGGCAAGTTGAATACTGCAGTACAGTGTATACTGCTCTGATTTTTTTCTGAAGACATATCATATACGTATATAGGATTTATGTACACAAGGCTGAATAAAGTCAGTGATGAGCTCAGTGTCTTGGCACTAACTGTATTTTCTATAGCTGCCAAGATTGGAGAAGACATACTGCCTTCCCTTTCTCGAGAGGAAATCAAGGATCTGTTTCCTGGTCCTGAGAACTTTCTGGCGGCGGGCTATATGGCTTGTTGTTAATAAAGATGAAAAGGTCAGTTCTATGTTATGCACATTAAGTTTAGATATGATAAAATGTAGTGGAGTGCATCCATAGGCCTATGTGATACCATCAATTTACAAATCTTTTCATTTTAAAAGTATTTATTTTAGCCAAAGCTCATTCTTTGGTAAAAAAATAAAAGGTTTGACCCGTCAGTGTAACAATAGTGTAAGTCCATATTTAACCTAAATTCAGCAGGATCTTTGTTTTTTCAGTTCTGTTGTATGGGC
>NW_026554279.1:0-2626 GCF_027596085.1 Anoplopoma fimbria | reverse complement strand
TGTCTGTTTGTCTCTCTGTTTGTCTCTCTGTTTGTCTCTGTCTGTCTCTCTGTTTGTCTCTCTGTCTGTCTGTCTGTCTCTCTGTTTGTCTCTCTGTCTGTCTGTCTCTCTGTTTGTCTCTCTGTCTCTCTGTTTGTCTCTCTGTCTCTCTGTCTCTCTGTTTGTCTCTCTGTTTCTCTGTCTCTCTGTTTGTCTCTCTGTTTGTCTCTCTGTCTGTCTCTCTGTTTGTCTCTCTGTCTGTCTCTCTGTTTGTCTCTCTGTCTGTCTCTCTGTTTGTCTCTTGTCTGTCTGTCTGTCTCTCTGTTTGTCTCTCTGTCTGTCTCTCTGTCTGTCTCTCTGTTTGTCTCTCTCTCTCTGTTTGTCTCTGTCTTTGTCTCTCTGTTTGTCTCTCTGTCTCTCTCTGTTTGTCTCCTGTCTGTCTGTCTCTCTGTTTGTCTCTCTGTCTCCCTGTTTGTCTCTCTGTTTGTCTCTCTGTCTCTCTGTTTGTCTCTCTGTCTCTCTGTTTGTCTCTCTATTTGTCTCTCTGTTTGTCTCTCTGTCTCTCTGTTTGTCTCTGTCTCTCTCTGTTCTCTGTTTGTCTCTCTGTCTGTCTCTCTCTTTGTCTCTCTGTCTCTCTGTCTGTCTGTCTGTCTCTCTGTTTGTCTCTCTGTTTTCTCTCTGTTTGTCTCTCTGTTTGTCTCTCTGTTTGTCTCTCTGTCTCTCTGTTTGTCTCTCTGTTTGTCTCTCTCTCTGTTTGTCTCTCTGTCTCTCTGTTTGTCTCTCTGTTTGTCTGTCTCTCTCTCTGTTTGTCTCTCTGTTTGTCTGTCTGTCTGTTGTCTCTTTGTTTGTCTCTCTGTCTGTCTCTCTATTTGTCTCTCTGTTTTTCTCTCTGTTTGTCTCTCTGTCTCTCTGTTTGTCTCTCTCTGTCTGTCTCTCTGTTTGTCTCTCTGTTTGTCTCTCTGTCTCTCTGTTTGTCTCTCTGTTTGTCTCTCTGTCTCTCTGTTTGTCTCTCTGTTTGTCTCTCTCTTTGTCTCTTTGTCTCTCTGTTTGTCTCTCTGTTTGTCTCTCTGTTTGTCTCTCTGTCTGTCTCTGTTTGTCTCTCTGTTTGTCTCTCTGTTTGTCTCTCTGTTTGTCTCTCTGTTTGTCTCTGTTTGTCTCTCTGTCTGTTTGTCTCTCTGTCTGTCTCTCTGTTTGTCTCTCTGTTTGTCTCTCTCTGTCTCTCTGTTTGTCTCTCTATCTGTCTCTCTGTTTGTCTCTCTGTCTCTCTGTTTGTCTCCTGTCTGTCTGTCTCTCTGTTTGTCTCTCTGTCTCCTGTTTGTCTCTCTGTTTGTCTCTGTCTCTCTGTTTGTCTCTCTGTCTCTCTGTTTGTCTCTCTGTTTGTCTCTCTGTTTGTCTCTCTGTTTGTCTCTCTGTTTGTTTGTCTCTCTGTTTGTCTCTCTGTTTGTCTCTCTGTCTGTCTGTCTCTCTGTCTGTCTCTCTGTTTGTCTGTCTCTCTGTTTGTCTCTCTGTCTCTGTCTGTCTGTCTCTCTATTTGTCTCTTTGTTTGTCTCTCTGTTTGTCTCTCTGTTTGTCTCTCTGTTTGTCTCTCTGTCTCTCTGTTTGTCTCTCTGTCTGTCTCTGTTTGTCTCTCTGTTTGTCTCTCTGTCTCTCTGTTTGTCTCTCTGTCTGTCTGTCTGTTTGTTTGTCTGTCTGTTTGTCTGTTTGTCTCTCTCTCTGTCTCTCTGTTTGTCTCCTGTCTGTCTGTCTGTCTGTCTCTCTGTTTGTCTCCTGTTTGTCTGTCTCTCTGTTTGTCTCTCTGTCTCTCTGTCTGTCTCTCTGTTTGTCTCTCTGTCTCTCTGTCTTTCTGTTTGTCTGTTTGTCTCTGTCTGTCTCTCTGTTTGTCTCCTGTCTGTTTGTCCTCTGTCACTCTCTGTTTGTCTCTGGCTCCATCGGTGTGGACTGGATGTTGCATGATTTGTCTGTTAGAGTCTCTGGTTGTCTGTCTGGTCTCTCTGTTTGTCTCATCAGGGTTTGTCTGATCTGTCCGTCTCTCTGTTTGTCTCCCTGTCTGTCTGTCTCTCTGTTTGTAATGTAATGTAATGTAATGTCTGTTTGTCTCTCTGTTTGTCTCTCTGTCTCTCTGTTTGTCTCTTTGTCTGTCTCTCTGTTTGTCTCTGTTTGTCTCTCTGTCTCTCTGTTTGTCTCTCTGTCTGTCTGTCTCTCTGTTTGTCTCTCTGTCTCTCTGTTTGTCTCTCTGTTTGTCTCTCTGTCTCTCTGTTTGTCTCTCTGTTTGTCTCTCTGTTTGTCTCTCTGTTTGTCTCTCTGTCTCTCTGTTTGTCTCTCTGTCTGTCTCTCTGTTTGTCTCTCTGTTTGTCTCTCTGTCTCTCTGTTTGTCTCTCTGTCTGTCTCTCTGTTTGTCTCTCTGTCTGTCTCTCTGTTTGTCTCTCTGTTTGTCTCTCTGTCTCTCTGTTTGTCTCTCTGTCTGTCTCTCTGTTTGTCTCTCTGTCTGTCTCTCTGTTTGTCTCTCTGTCTGTCTGTCTCTCTGTTTGTCTCTCTGTCTCTCTGTTTGTCTCTCTGTTTGTCTCTCTGTCTCTCTGTTTGTCTCTCTGTTTGTCTCTCTGTCTCTCTGTTTGTCTCTCTGTTTGTCTCTCTGTCTCTCTGTTTGTCT
>NW_026554278.1:0-1981 GCF_027596085.1 Anoplopoma fimbria | reverse complement strand
CTATAGAGACTGTGGGCCCTATTTTAACGGTCTGAAACGCAAGTGGTGCCGCAAGTAGCTTTGTGGGCGGTTCTACGGCGCTATCGCTATTTTACAAAAATGATAACAAATGATACCCGCCGCGCAAGTGTCAAAGGGTTGGTCTGAAGCAGCCTAATTACTCTAGGTGTGGTTTGGGCTTAATTGTGCATGGTCCAACAGAGCGTTTTTCGCATCCCTCTATCTGTTAAGAAAAGTGTTGAGGGTTTTGGGGGCGAGGTCGGCCCGATGCACCAGCTGTCCAACCCGGAAGGTACATAAATAAAGTTACATAAATAGAGATGTCTCGTGGAAAATCTTTTTAATCATTTTTGACATTTAATAAATGTAACACAGCCATAAAATAAATCAAAACAATGTCACGTAGCTTCTCAGGAAGAAGACCCTGGCCTCGGGACCAGCAGCAGCAGAGACCGCAGGACCACCCGTTCCTGCAGCTCCGTCCAGCGTCGCCACTCCCGGACCCTCATTTGTTGGATCCCGCCGAGGCAGGCGTAAAAGGCCTTACAGAGGAGGGAGAAAATAAATATTTTTTCCTTCAAATCTTTGCAACTTTTCATTTTTCGTTTTGTATTATTTTTTTTCATTTACGCCTAACATTTGGACAAGCCGAATAAAAAATGTCTCAAGGACATACTATACTTTCCGATGTTTTGGGCTCACTTTCTCTGACTCACAAGGTTATGAATGCATGGTAATATTTGTACAATGCTAAACAATAGAGCGGAGATGTCATTAGTTTGCTTACCTCACTATATACGATGCAGCTCCTCTGACAGATGAGCTCTCCTCTCCCGTGCTGCTGCTGGGGCATTTGGACGTAATGGCATCGGCACATGCAGTTCAGCATCACGTCTCATTAAGTCCTCTAATCTATCCTCATTAATGTCATCGACACATCCATGATTCATGGCAATGTTGTGTAAAACACAACATGCCACAAAGAATGCTGCGACTTTTTGAGGACCATAATTTGGGTAAATGTGTACGCTAGATTTATGCCTATTTATTTTATCTTTATGGACACCACAATGATTTTCCTTGTGTGGTAATATTTTATTTTCCTTGTAATTATGTATGGTTTGCAAAAATGGGAACTGCTGTCCGTGTAGATGAGAGAAGCAAAGTGTATGCGCGAGGTGCACAAGCAATCCGTATGCATCGCATGCGCATGTATGCATGCGCCCTTAAAATAGCATCTGAACAACGCGCCACTGACTTTAAACCAGGTATTTCCTGGTCAGTAGCGCAATGGTTTTCAGAAACGGCAAAATACCGTTTGCGCCAGAACACGCCTCCTCCTTCCGCCGAACCGCCCCTTGGGGCGCAAGATCATTCCCTAATTTAGCGGCGAGTGGCGCTGGTGGCAAAAGAACGCTCTGCGCCAGTTGTAAACTAGCAACGACACATGCGCCAGTGACTAAGTCACTTGCGCCGGAATTTAAAGTCAACAGAAGGGGAGTTATACAAAATAACTTAACAAAAGTTAAGGCAACTGATGCAACAGTGCATCAAAACAGGACAGTTAAATGTGGACTCTTAAATATTAGATCTCTGTCATCTAAGGGTGTACTTGCTAAGCTGATTTAATATCAGATAATCATATTGATTTTATTTTGTCTTACTGAAACCTGGCTGTGTCATGAAGAGTACGTTAGCCTTAATGAATCAACTCCAAGTTATATTAATACTCATATTCCTCGAGGCACAGGCCGAGGAGGTGGAGTAGCAGCTATCTTTGACTCAAGCCTATTAATAAACCCTAAACCTAAATTAAATTACAACTCATTTGAAAGCCTTGTTCTTAGTCTTTCAAACCCGAGCGGGAAAGCATTAAAGTCAATTTTATTTGTTATAGTGTATCGTGCACCAGGTGCGTATTCTGAATTCCTATCTGAATTCTCAGAGTTTTTATCTAGTTTAGTCCTTAAGACAGATAAAG
>NW_026554277.1:0-2221 GCF_027596085.1 Anoplopoma fimbria | reverse complement strand
AGGGCTGGACTGGGGAAATTTTTCAGGCCGGGCATTTTTAACCAAGAGCAGGCCACCACCAGGTATTGACGGGGAAAAATGTAAGCGCGCTGTGTGACAGCGTGGGTTTTTCCCCAACTGCTTTTGACATGCGTACCCCTTAAGCTTTTTGTCACACCATGAGTACCCCTTCACTCATGCAATGACTATGCTGCACACATTCGTTAATTTATCCACATACCCCCTGCAGTTTTGCTTGCGCACCTCAGGTGGTATATGTACCATATACCCCTTGTTGGGAATCACTGCCTTAAGCGATCAATGTGCACTAGGAGACACAAACATTTTAACACTATGAGAAGCATTATGAAAAGTTCTCCCAAAATACTGTTAGGCTTATCAAAAGTATGATCTATTGACCGTAGGTCACATTACTTTTTAGACATGTCATTTCTTTCAACCTTGTTACTTAAATTTAAGTAAAGGAATTATATTAAAAATATTAATTAATTCATTTTAGTTATATAATTATAATAAATGTAATACTGTAGGCTAAACTATGAATAATATATCATTACTTGTGTGATACAATGCATTATTAAAGCAAGAAATGACTGGATGACTGTAACAATGACTGGATGCAAAGGCTGACCGAAAATTGCAATACACAAAAAGGCCACAAGATGTTTATCTCACTACAAGCTACAAGTAACAGCAAGGATTTCTCTTATTACCAAAGTTAAACACTTATATTTACAATGAGTCAATAATTACTTAACTGTACAAAATAAAATAAATTGCGCAACAAATCGTTAACTGTACAAAATAAATAGAAAAAATAAAGTAAATAAATACTTGATGAATGACAAAATTAAAACATTCTACACAGCATGAAGCTTTCAAATGGACCCATAACCACACACACAGCACCACACCACCACATCACAGACGAGATGCTGAAATCTGCCTCTTCTCAGCAGCAAGCACTCCTTTACTTAAAAAAGATGAAAAGACAAAGAAAGATAAAATGTGAGAAAAATAACACAGGTGATCATAGTAGTGCATTTCAGTCTACAAAAACAAGACTGTGACACAGTAAATGAAGAATAAAGAAACAACCTGGCGGCAGCCACCGCGACAGTCACACAAATGCAATGAAGAATAAAGAATAAATAAACAACCTGGCGGCAGCAGCGTTGTAACTAGCCATGCACACAATTTGCACAGGTTACATTGCTATGCTAGGTTACGTGACTGCACTCGTAGGTGCCCAGAAGTGAGGAGTGAGAAAATACATTAGTTCTGTTCTATAGAAAGGGACCGTCCACCCCATCGCTCAGTAAGACTGTGCAAAACAGCATATTTCGTAAGGCCGACGCACGACAGTCACACAAACAAAATAAAGAATAAAGAAGCAACCCCGCGGTGGCACAACAGTCACACAAATACAACGAATAAAGAATAAATAAACAACCTGGCTGCGGCAGCGTTGTAGCTAGCCATGCACACCATTTAACCTAGCCTAGCCTACATTGCTAGGCTAGGTTACATGACTGGCAGTGAGCAGCACCAAAATAATATCCGACGGTCCGACATTAATTCATATCTGAGTGACAAGGTTAGACAGCACTTAACTTCGACAGAAGATCAATATTTCTTTCTCACACATAGATGTCTGATTTATAAACATTTTGCTGTTCATTAATTAATAGCTGAAGTTAACCTTGACTTACCGTCATGGCCGCCTCGTCCACCTGCTGTCGAGCATCTTCTCCTCCACTACCTGTTGATGCTGCTGCTGCAGATGTGGAGGCTCCATGTCCACGAGCAGCAAACATATCAGCTATTTTTAGGCATTTCGTAGCATCTGCCTGAAGGGCTGCTTTTTCTGGTCCCTGGCTCTTTCAGCGCCACCCTTTCTTTTCTTCCCACTAGGGTCCATATTGCCCGTTTTCGATCTGCCTGCTAGCAGTGGCTAACCAACCAAGTCACCAACGGAGGCTGAGATGGGTAGGCGTAATTGGCCTGCCCCTCACCTCATTGGCCCAGGCTTCAATCAATCATGATAAAGGGCAGATCTGCCAGTTTAACTTGCATTAACTTGAATTGACGTTAATGTGGCCTGCATTGAAGTTAACGTGGCCTGCTACGTTAGACGCGAGTTTGGCATGAATAAAAAAATAAATAAAAGGCTTCAGGCCACCGGGCATATGCCCGCCATGCCCTATGCCCAGTCCAGCGG
>NW_026554276.1:0-4017 GCF_027596085.1 Anoplopoma fimbria | reverse complement strand
CCAAAAGACATTTCTGCAGTATAGTTACTGAAATAACACAGTTATGTGGCGTAAACTGCAGGTAAACTGTGTATTATTGAACATTACCCAAATTTCAGTAAATGTCCAGCAGAAATGTGTTTTGGGAGGCTTATAGTGGTAAACAGTTTTTGACGGTAATATGGCGTAAACTGTGTATTAATGAACATTATCGAGTTTCGAGACTATATCCTTCGTTTTGGGCTTAAAGTGACAAATAGCAGCTTTTGGCAGTAATGTCGCAACTGGAGGTAAACTGTCATTATCGTAAACTGGAGGTAAACTATGTATAAATGAACATTATCGAGTTTCGAGACTATATCCTGCAGAAATGTCTTTTGGCCTTAAAGTGATAAATACCAGCCTTTGGCAGTAATGTCGCGTTAACTTCAGGTAAACTGATAATGTTCATTAATACAAGCTGCTATTTATCACTTTATCCCAAAAAGCAGGATATAGTCTCGAAACTCGATAATGTTCAATAATACACAGTTTTTACTGAAATTTGGGTAATGTTCAATAATACACAGTTTACCTGCAGTTTACGCAACATTCATGCCAAAGGCTGCTATTTGTCACTTTACGCCTAAAACGCGATAATGTTCATTAAGCCTCCCAAAAGACATTTCTGCAGTATAGTTACTGAAATAACACAGTTATGTGGTGTAAACTGCAGGTAAACTGTGTATTATTGAACATTACCCAAATTTCAGTAAATGTCCAGCAGAAATGTGTTTTGGGAGGCTTATAGTGGTGAACAGTTTTTGACGGTAATATGGCGTAAACTGTGTATAAATGAACATTATCGAGTTTCGAGACTATATCCTGCAGAAATGTCTTATGCGAGCCTTAAAGTGATAAATACCAGCTTTTGGCAGTAATGTCGCGTTAACTTCAGGTAAACTGATAATGTTCATTAATACAAGCTGCTATTTATCACTTTATCCCAAAAAGCAGGATATAGTCTCGAAACTTGATAATGTTCAATAATACACAGTTTTTACTGAAATTTGGGTAATGTTCAATAATACACAGTTTACCTGCAGTTCACGCCACATAACTGTGTTATTTCAGTAACTATACTGCAGAAATGTCTAATGCTAAACTATGATTTATTTATGACTTTTTCGACATGCTGAATTATGATTTTTTTTTTTACTTTTTTCGACATGCTAAACTATGATTTTTTCATGACTTTTTCGACATGCTGAATTGTGATTTTTTTTTTTTACTTTTTTCGACATGCTAAACTGATTTTTTCAGGAATTTTTTCGACATGCTAAACTATGACTTTTTTTGGACTTTTTCGGCATGCTAAACTATGACTTTTTTTGGACTTTTTTCGGCATGCTATACTATCACTTTTTTATGACTTTTTCAACGTAAACCATACTTTGACTTTTTTAACTATGAATTTTTCATGACGATAAACTATGACTTTTTTATGACTTCTTTTTCGACATGCTAAACTATGACTTTTTTATGACTTGTTTTTCGACATGCTAAACTATGACTTTTTTATGACTTTTTTCGGCATGCTATATTACAACGTTTTTATGACTTTGTCATCATGCTATACGATTACTTTTTTATTACTTCTTTCGACATGCTAAACTATGACTTTTTCATGACTTTTTCGACTTTCTAAACTATGACTTTTTCATGACTTTTTTCCGACATGCTAAACTGATTTTTTCATGACTTTTTCGACATTCTAAACTATGACATTTTTATGACATTTTTCGACATGCTAAACTATGAATATTTTATGACTTTTTTGGCATGCTATAATATTACTTTTTTATGACTTTTTTGACATACTAAACTATCATTTAATGATGAATTTTTTCGACATTCTATATTCTAACTTTTTTCGACATTCTAAACCATGACTTTTTCATGACTTTTTCTGACATGCTAAACTCTGATTTTGTCATGACTTTTTCGACGTTCTAAACTATGACATTTTTATGACATTTCTCGACATGCTAAACTATGAATTTTTTATGACTTTTTTTCGGCAAGCTATATTACGATGTTTTTATGACTTTGTCATCATGCTATACTATGACTTTTTATGACTTTTATCGACATGCTAAACTATGACTTTTTTTAGACATTTCTCGGCATGCTATACTATGATTTCTTCATGACTTTTTCAACATGCTAAACTATGATTTTTTCATGACTTTTTCGACATGCTGAATTATGATTTTTTTTTTTTCGACTTTTTTTTTTTATGACATGCTAAACTATGATTTTTTTATGACTTTTTCGACATGCTGAATTATGATTTTTTTTTTACTTTTTTCGACATGCTAAACTATGATTTTTTTTGGACTTTTTTCGGCATGCTATACTATGACTTTTTTATGACTTCTTTCAACGTGCTGTATTACTTTTTAATGACTTTTTTCGACATGCTATACTATCACTTTTTTATGACTTTTTCAACGTGCCATACTTTGACTTTTTTAACACGATAAACTATGAATTTTTTATGACTTTTTTTCGGCAAGCTATATTACGATGTTTTTATGACTTTGTCATCATGCTATACTATGACTTTTTATGACTTTTATCGACATGCTAAACTATGACTTTTTTTAGACATTTCTCGGCATGCTATACTATGATTTCTTCATGACTTTTTCAACATGCTAAACTATGATTTTTTCATGACTTTTTCGACATGCTGAATTATGATTTTTTTTTTTACTTTTTTCGACATGCTAAACTATGATTTTTTTATGACTTTTTCGACATGCTGAATTATGATTTTTTTTTACTTTTTTCGACATGCTAAACTATGATTTTTTTCAGGAATTTTTTCGACATGCTAAACTATGACTTTTTTTGGCATGCTATACTATGACTTTTTTATGACTTCTTTCAACGTGCTGTATTACTTTTTAATGACTTTTTTCGACATGCTATACTATCACTTTTTTATGACTTTTTCAACGTGCCATACTTTGACTTTTTTAACACGATAAACTATGACTTTTTTATGACTTCTTTCGACATGCTAAACTATGACTTTTTTATGACTTGTTTCGACATGCTAAACTATGAATTTTTCATGACTTTTTTCCGACATTCTAAACTATGATTTTTTCATGACTTTTTCGACATGCTGAATTATGATTTGTTTTTTACTTTTTTCAACATGCTAAACTATGATTTCTTTATGACTTTTTCGACACGCTAAACTACGACTTTTTTGATCACTTTTTTGATGCTTTTTTTCTTTATGACTTTATCAACATGCTAAACTATGATTTTGTCATGACTTTTTCAACATAGTAAATTATGATTTCTTCCTTGACTTTTTCGACATGCTAAACTATGATTTTTTTTCGACATGCTAAACTATGATTTTTTCAAGGCTTTTTTCGGCATGCTGAATTATGATTTTCTAAGACTTTTTCGACATCCTATACCGTGACTTTTTTAGGACCTTTTTCGACAGGCTACATTTTGACTTTTTTCGACATGCTAAACAATGATTTTTTCGTGACTTTTTCGACATGCTAAACAATTATTTTTTTATGACTTTTTTCAACATGCCATACTATGACATTTTTATAACATTTTTTGACATACTCAACTATGAATTTTTTATGCATTCTTCGACATGCTAAACTATGACTTCTTTTGGACTTTTTTCGGCATGCTATACTATGACTTTTTTATGACTTCTTTCAACGTGCTATATTACTTTTTTATGACTTTTTTCGACATGCTATACTATGACTTTTTCGACATGCTAAACTATGATTTTTTCATGACATTTTCAACATGCTAAGCTATGATTTTTTCATGACTTTTTAGACCTGCTGAACTATGATTTCTTAATGACTTTTTTCGACACGCTAAACTATGACTTTTTTCATGACTTTTTCGACATGCTAAACAATTGTTTTTTGATGACTTTTTTCAACATGCCATACTATGACATTTTTATAACATTTTTTGACATACTCAACTATGAATTTT
>NW_026554275.1:0-1464 GCF_027596085.1 Anoplopoma fimbria | reverse complement strand
TAGACACGGGCCACCCGGGCGGTGGCCCGGGCGGCACTTTTTCAAGCCACGTGGGGGCGGAACGACCAAGTAAATAAATAAATAATAATCTGGGCTGCGAAAGATTATCTATCATATCACTGTGGGAATTACGAATGCGCCCCCTGCGGCTGCAGGCGCTCCTGCTTGCGCCCTGCTTGCTAAGAAGGTGACATCTATGTGTGAAAACGGGGAAGGGGGGGAGGGCGGGGGAAAAGTTCACCTTGGAACAGACAAGTGGGGGGACGGGGGGATCCACTGTAGGCTATAGAGCAATACTATAATACAATAAGTGGGCGCAAGTCAGTCACACCTCGACTTTCTTGCAAAAAACGCACATTCATAATATTATAATTACAGGCCTATAATTCCTGCACGTTTTTTGTTTTTCTGAATTGTGTGAAATGGCTTATACAAATATGTAATGCTGAACGATTAAGTGTCACCAAGGGCAAGGTGAATTGGTTTAGTCTAAACTTCTGTACGAGTGACAGTGTTGGGGGATGGGAAATTTGTTGATTGTCGAGTGCAAAATAAGCACAGAGATGGATAGAAAAAGGCAAAAGCCATCAGGAGCGCAATTTCGAAAAAAAGAAAAGAAGAAGAGGAGAAACGATCAAAACAAAAAGGTATGCCACTATGTTCTTTCTGTATGATTATTACAGTATCCATGTCATGATGAATGGCTAATGTTAATTGGTGGAATAACTCTTACATTTGTTAGCCTGCTAATATGCTGCCTATGATATGATTATACAACAATAATTCGGTTTTAACTCAATAAACACGAGTTCTAATTTCACGATAAGATTGTGCTTTGCAACAAAACTGTTACACGTTCAGTTATTATTTATTTCCATCATTTCGGTTGACGTTGGGCCGTGTAATAAGCCAACGGAATGTTCATCTTCTGAGGGCAGTTTCAAAGACGGAACATTTGCCATTCGCTCCATTTCGTGACAAAGTATAGTTTACCAGTCATAAGTCAAATCTATAGAATTATATGCAGTAATCAAGCAGCTAATTGTTCCTCCCTGAAAGATAGGTTAATATAGCGTCTTATGGCAGATATTTAGCATGTAGGCAGTAAGGGCATGTTTATTTAAATTTGTTTATTTGAATTCATGGATGTTTTGTATAGAGTTATATTGTAGCCTCCGGTCTTTTGATGTCAATTTCAGGGCACTTCTAAAATATTTTGGAGCATCCTCTGCCACTGGTGGTCAGGATGAGCCACCCACCTCCCCGCTAGACAGGACTCTGCTGAAGATCAGGATGAGGAGGAGCAGCCATCTACCTCATCAGCTACACATTCTGGAATGGTCTTGACCCTTCAGGATGAGCCACCATCTATGTCGTCAGCAGTGTCCCCTCAAATATCTGACATTGAGGATGAAGACCTCTTTGCCTCTAGGCCTACTTCTCCCCAGCATGAGCCTTCAGGTT
>NW_026554274.1:0-504 GCF_027596085.1 Anoplopoma fimbria | reverse complement strand
CAGAGGGCGCTGCTGCTTTTTCCAGTGGACACCGACAGGGTGGGAAGGATATAGCTAGATCATGACTTGCCGGTATAGAAATGACACAAATCCAGTTAAATGATGGCTTTCATCATTCCTAAGCTCATCGATCATTTTCTTTTCAATTTTATGCTAACGTATTCTACATTTCAACAGTAAATATTAATATTTTTACTGCACTACATTTGTGATCCTTATAGCCACTTTGTACATTCTGATTTGACATTTAAAAGCTGTGAGTGTGTCTGGAAATCTGCAGGCGCTCCCTGTATAGACGAAAGAGCAAAGCGTGGTGATATAGTATCTTTAAAAGGCCCTTTGGTAGGCACAATATTTGCTTACGGCCATACCACCCTGAACACGCCCGATCTCGTCTGATCTCGGAAGCTAAGCAGGGTCGGGCCTGGTCAGTACTTGGATGGGAGACCGCCTGGGAATACCAGGTGCTGTAAGCTTTTTCACTCCTCTTTACAAAAGCAGAGG
>NW_026554273.1:0-18144 GCF_027596085.1 Anoplopoma fimbria | reverse complement strand
TACATCTGAACACAATTGTTTCATTATAACACAAGATCATAAGAACTAATGAAGAAATTACAATTGTTTATTTTCTTCCAAATTACTTTATTTCTTTTCAAATATAAAAAAATATAAATGAAAAAGAAACATTTGTTAATACTGTCATACTGTATAGATAGTTTTTAGCTGCAATGGTAATGATGTGTGATCCTCTCCATACAGGCGATACCGGCCTCTCGACTACAGTGGCTTTGTCAGCTGGTGATATTTAGGACAACACATGAGGCTCGTTGTATTTCAGAAACTCAGGGAGTTTCCTGATCTGGCTGGTCAGAATGGTGGCTTCAGGCTGCTCCTTGACAGAAGAGGGACACATGGCGGGCAACACTTTCTCCTTTGAGGGTCTCTCACACTGGGATGACAAACACCAAGCCTCATCAGTTCATCCACGTACTCTGACAAAAACATCATTTTATGACGTCATTTTATTGTTTTAAACTTAGTATGCTTCCTTCCTTATTTGAATTTTAAAGGTATTTCACATTTTATGTTCATTGTATTATGTTTGTTACAAAAAATATATATTATTTTACAACTTGCAGTATGTAGGGTCTGTTTTAACTGGCTTTGCTATGCATTCATCCTTCTTTGAATATGGGAACAAGAACTTATAGACAGATGTTCCTGAAGATGTTGTTGGTTGCTGACGGTCCTCAATTTCATAATAATAAATGAAAAGACACAACCTACAATAAAAGAATGCTCTAACATCATAAAAAAGTCAAAGGTTTACAAGAATGTCAGCCCAAAATCTGAAATTCTGGAGTTTTCATGAAACTAGTGCTCTGTATTCCATATAGTCCCCATACGAGTATTTCACAAGTCTAGCAAGCACTATATCTAAAAATGAAACATTAAATGTATAACATACCTTAGCTTCTCAGGTGAGTATCCCTTAGAGTACCCCGGACAGCTGAGTACCAACAGATACCATCCTTTGAGAAGTCTGTGTGCCCTCTGAGACTGTTTGTGGACGGTCTGTTGTCGGTGCCGAGTTCTTCTGTGATGTCCTCTAAAAGACATAAACAAATGTATTCATTACAACTAATTTGAATCAGATGAAAACAGTCAACATCTATCAAGCTAAACAGTCATGTCCCGTGAAAAATCAGCAGACAACAAATATGCATTTAAGCACATGCACAAAGACTCACAATATTATTTTATGACACAAATACAGCCTGGCTGTCAAGCTATGAGTAAAATTTACGTTGTTCACCTTATGCTGGGATGTGTCTAGTTGACCTATTGTTGGCAGTTTAATGAAAGGAGCCCAGTGGCTCAGAGCAGAAACAGCCGGGTAACAGTCATGAAACTAGCTACAAAGTTAGCCAAACCAAAGTGGATAGTGGCAGTAACATTACAGCTTGTAATCACAAACCTACCTCCTCACTTGAACACTATTCACCATGGACATATTCAGTCCTCATATTCTACACAGTGTTAGCAGTGGGGCTAAAGCTGATTAGCAGAGCCATTAGAACACAATAACGTTAGCTGCCAGCGTTAGCTGAGGCTACAGCTGAGCACTGTGTTAACATTTGAACACCGGCTAGTAACGTTAGCTACCTTTGTTGTGTTAAACATTAATGATCCACAAATAATAAATCTACTTACAGGTTGTGATCCTGGCACCGCCATCATCTTTCAGCAGTAAGCGTTTCAAAATCCAGCTCCTCTCTCTGTAGCTTTGTTTGAGGGCGGGCCAAACTAGCGGAGGTTTATGCAAATTATTTGATTCATGACCTCATAATGTTACGGAAGTGAAGGCGAGAATTAATTTGAGCCGTTTCAGGCAGCTCAGGAGCAGTGTGGTTGAGGGGGAGGATAACTCCTTTTAGGCGTGGACTTCAGGTTTTACACTTTACGGACCTTTTACATGTAAAAATATATATAACACACTAAAGAAGAGGGAAAAAGTGGAAATGCATAATAGGGCCACTTTAACACTTTTTAACACTAGAAATGGCTTTTGTTTACTTGCTGATTTAACAATAGCTTGAACATAGCTTAAGCTTATATTAAACTAAATATTTAAGGCTTATAGGATTTAACAATAGCTTACATACCACTTGGCTAACTTAGCCAGTATAGCTTACTATCATTCGCATTAAGGATCATTGATAGCAATGGCAGCATATAGCATGTCTTTGATTATAACTGTGCAGGGTGGGTTAGTAACATGCTCACAACTGAGGCTTAGTATTACTCACAGAACTATTTTCAAGGCATTTGAGATAGTTTGGATCAAAAATTGTTATATGGGCCACTTCATATTTAGTAGGGTTATATGAATTAAAAATTACCTTCCCCATCCTAATGCTGAGTTGAACTCCATCAATGTCGTTAGAATGGTCCGTACATCTGGAGTAACCCTTTCACAATTGTAGCACACAACGAGAGATTTCTGTGTAAGACGCCTTCTTCTCAACTCCTAGGAATATTGTGTTTGGTAAAGGCGAGGGGTGCAGGAGGCATGACATGTTACAGAATAAGATTTCCCCTTCCCACAACAGTTACTTTTGTAAGAATAGTCTAAACCAGAGATATCCCCATAGTGAGTGTTTTAAATAGCTCTAAAATATTGTAGTGAATTGATGCTGGTTAAATATTAGTTAAAGCTTGTCTCTGAGGAGGACTATTTATGTTGGGCTTCGTTTTGAATCACTGTTGATGTGGGACTCTGTTACAATCTTGGACTGGCATTGTGTGGGTTTAACAGCATATTATGCTCATTAATAATCTTAATTTGATTTTAGTCAGATTGCGATGACATAATCAAATGTGTTTGTATATATATTTTAATTCATGTCCCATTACTGCACATTACTGAATTTGCTTCTTTCCTGGAGTCTTTGTGCTTTCTCGTCCGCCGGTTTCCATGAATCGTGGTTATGTCTGGACTGTGGTTGTACCTCCTGCTGGGGCCCTTCTGACACCCACTGCTACTGTCATAATTATTATTGGTAACATTTCTATTACTATTACTGCTTTTATTTTCATTATTATTCTATTATATCCACTGCTGCTGTCATAATTTTTCTATTATTTTTCTATTATTGGTGCTACTTCTGCTTTCACTACACTCATATGTATCATTTATCATGTGGATTGCTTATGTTGTAATTCCATTGTGTCCATCCGGGGAAAGGGATCCCTCCTCAGTTAGAATTTTCCCTGTACCAATGTGAGGGTCCTGGGACAGAAGATGTGCTATGTGTACAGATTGTAAAGCCCTTTTCAGGCAAATTTGTGGTTTGTGATTTTGGGCTTCATAAATACATTTAACTGAATTGAAATTAAATCAGAATTTGGCAAATTACATTAGGGTTACAACAGTTTACAACACAAAATAGAGAGAATACATAAAAAAGGTCTCCAAATCTGTAATTTAATTTAGTTCTAAAGTTTAGCTTCATAATTATTCTAATGATGAGATTTCATGAATGAAAACTTTCAACTGAAATATTTAGAGATTTTTATGTTAAATTAAAAATGTTAAAGCAGTTAACATTTTTAAACCAATTTCAGGAGTAAACACATTCGTGAAATTGTTATGTTAACATTTAGGTTCCATTTGAGCATATGAGGTTCTTGATTTTTTTTATTCCATTTAATTTTTATATAAGGGCTGCACGGTTGTGTAGTGGTTAGCACTGTCGCCTCACAGCAAGAGGTGCCCGGGTTCAATTCGCGGGCTAGACAACCTTCTGTGTGGAGTTTGCATGTTCTCCCCGTGTCAGCATGGATTCTCTCCGGGTTCTCAGACTTCCTCCCACAGTCCGAAGACATGCAGCTAAGGTTCATTGAAGACTCTAAATTGCCCGTAGGTGTGGATGTGAGCGTGAATGGTTGTCTGTCTATATATGTCAGCCCTCGCCCATTGACAGCTGAGATCGGCTCCAGAACCCTGCCACCCTTAACTGGATAAGCAGGTTACGGAAAAATGAATGAAGGAATTTTTATTTAAAACACAGTCTGGCCTTTATAGTAGTAGAAAACACTAAATGACTGGGTTGCTGCCTCGTTTTATTGAAATTTAAAAAGAAAGCTCAGCTGAGCTGATCTAAACTGAGCTGAGTCGCCTGCCACCCTCCAACACACACACACACACACACACACACACACACACACACACACACACACACACACACACACACACACACAAACATACACTCACATACACAAAAACACGCTACTCATTCGGCCCATCAGCCTAATCCACTGTGACATCACATTACCACCAGCGCTCAGCACCAGCTCTCTCTCCGCAGACACTGTTAATTAGGTTTGGACCGACTAACACTACAACCGTAGAGATGGAATGAAAACAGCTGTTGGGGACAAATGCTCTCACACATATAACACACACACACATGGAGCACCTGTGCACTCAGAAATGCGGACAGTGGGTGTTTCTCAAAGCCAAAGATCCTTCCTTGGTACGACAGTTCCCGCATGTTTCCTGTGAACACAGATGTTATAAAAAAGAAAAGACTGACATCAAAACTGACGCTAGAGGAGTACCTAGTGGGTCATAGATTGAAACGTAGGGCCACTGAACAAGCAGCGGTGTTAGATGAATTGCAAGTGAGAATGTGTTGCATATACCTACTTCAAACCAAACTAATCCAACAAATATTGGATTAGCTCAACATTATTTTAGGATTTTGCTGTTGTTCTGGTATTTTATCTTACTTTCTTCGTGTTCATACACACATGCACACAAAACTGGTCACTGTGTCCAAACATTCAAAATGAGAGAGATTGGACTTTAATGTCACTATAGTCAGAAATCACATAATCACATATTCTCGCATTAATTGTGACTGCCTCTAAAAAATCAATGGTCTTATTTATCATAAAATGGTCCTCTGATTGATTAAAGGCCATCATGTTGTAGCCAGCTTGCAGCTGTTAGTGATATGAAGTTTATCACTTACCCTGCTCAGATATTTTTTGCATCCAGACATGAGCCACTTAACCTGTACTGGACCATCAATCACATGAAACACCGGAATATTCATTAAAAGACCAGTTGTACCGCAATCTGAACAGACCAGAATATTGCAGTGACAGTGCTGGAGCTGCTTTTAAGAAACATAAAATTCCTTGACCATGAGGGACCACTGGAAGGGTTGCCAACAGGACAGAGTATTATGACTGAGCGGATGTATGATTTGCCACAGGCTTGTGAGCAGTGGGAGCGAAGAAAAAGCTGGTTAAAACACAACACTTTTCATAATGAAATATTTGTCATTTTTGCAGTTCAGAGAAATTGTGTTCGCAAATGTGTTTCACGGATACTGCAGCGCAAGTCCAGGGACTTTTTTTTATGATGATAGTAATGCCTGGCTCTTTCTTAGATGTCCAGGTTAAAACTGAAAGCACAGTACTCAAACGTGCTTAATTTAATTTTGAGTAGCACCTAGCCACAGACATTGTGCAGGGAATTTCTGATGCAATAAGGGAGTCATCACACTGTTCCCCTCATGGAAGCTGACAATGTTGTCTGCAACAAGCTGTTATTCTGCTCAAAAAAGATGTTCTGCGCACAGTAATGATAATAATAATGTATTATTTCTTAGTTTAAATAGCTATGTATTTTCAGCATTGATACTGCATAAAATACAAATGTATGAACACTGTAGCCTTTAATAACTTAGTACACCAGAACATGTATTGCAAATTGAACTGTTGAATAAAATTGCAAAATTACAGAAAAAAATTATAATTGTGGCCTCCCATAACAAGAATATCAAACATTTAAAAGTAGGAAATACCTATAATAATTATAATAGGCTCGGCTGTGGCGTAGTGGAGAGCAAGGTAGTTCTCCAATCAGAGGGTCGGTGGTTCGATACCCGGCTTCGGCAGTCGATGTGTCCTTGGGCAAGATGCTTAACCCCAAGTTGCTCCCGAAGGCTTGTGTGGACTGGATGTTGCATGAATGTTAGTTAGAGTCTGATGGTGGCACCTTGCATGGTAGCCTGTCATCAGTGTGTGAATGGGTGAATGATATGTAATATAGTACTGATTGTAAGTCGCTTTGGAGAAAAGCGTCTGCTAAATGACTGTAATGTAATGTAAATGTAATAGAATAATAGTAAACATAAACACAACAACTTTCTTAATATCAATTGATGCTTCATCCTTTTCAGAGTTTCAAAGGAAAATACTTTGAAACCTGGTACATATTATAGGAAAAGAGACAAAGTTCTCAAACAGTTGCTTCATTTAGTCTTTAGTTAGTTGTTTTGAGTTTATAATGAGTTTCTAAACTCCCCTGGCGTTTAATTGAAAACTGCATCATCAAATTAAAATTTATAGAATATATATAATATAAAATTGTACAGCTTAAAGCTGGCTGTTGGTGGGGTGATGGATGGGGTTGAGGTCAGGGATTTGTGCAGGCCAGTCATCTTGTTCTTATGTGCATTTCTTTATAGAGCTGGCACAGGGGCACTGCTATGTTTAAACATTTACATTCCTTCCATTAAAGCTCAGGGGCCTAGACCAAACTCACTTACCGCACTCTCTGCTACTCATATCAGCTATCAAAATAGCAAATTACACATTTCAGATTAAATATGTTATTGTGCTTTTAATAAAACAATATTATAAATGTTTTAAATAGCTGGATTATTAATGTTTTTATGAAAATTAAGATTCGGTGTTTGAGAGTTGATGCGTAATAAGGATGTATTTGCACCAACAGGAACTGTTGTTTATGTTTTTTCTTTTACTGATGTCAAAGACAACGCATACATTTCTAGGGTCTTTTTATGAAATTATACACTGTAAATGTTGTTTTAAATTAAAATATAGATAGCACGTAGACACCCCCCCTTTCCACTCTGAGCACAGCGTAATCTTCCTTTATTTTCTGCACTGAATTGTTTTTCTATTGCCATTTATACTTAAAAATAATGCTGCTAATAAGCAGGTATCACCAAGGTCATAGTCCTCCAGCAGCCCGTTCTCACTCCCAAGTTGTCAGATATGGCAGTTTGGTCAGTGGCCCTACACTTCAAACTCTGACGCGCTACATAGCCGCAGTAATTGCGTCATTAAAGTAGGAAGTCTGGTGACATACTATAAAGCCCGTTAAAGGCTGCATAGGGAGGAGGCCGTGGTGAATGGATGGAGCATAAAGCTGTTCGTGTCCCATGTAGAACCAACATCAACGTCGTTTGTTTTAATTTACGTTGTATATCAATCTTTTCCCAAACCCAACCAAGTAGTTTTGTTGACTAAAACGAACTAAGTTGATAACAAACACACACTAAACTGATGCCAGAGGTGTTCATACAGCGTCATGGTTTCAGGCGTAGGGCAACTGACCAATCTGTATTTGACTAGATGGTAGTAAGAGCGTGTTGCCTCTATCATCATTAACATTGATTCAGTACCACTGTGTATTTGTATTCATCAGCAGTGAGCCTAGTAGAAGGGATTGGACAGATCAGCAGAGGAGTGTCACCCAAACACCTCTACCGTCCCCACTGATCCACTCCAATGATTAATCATCTGCCCAGCTGCTATTACCACACCCTCCACCTTCACCCCTCCTTCTCCATTGCATTTATGAACTCCTCCAGGGTTTATTTCATAAAAACCAAGGATAAGCTTATTCAACATTTACTTCATTAGCAAAATGTCATTGACTTGGGTGTCTTCTTTATGGAGGACAAGATATACCTTCAGAGTACGAAGCTCACATTTAATAAAACCTGAGACAATCACATTTACTTTCTCTCCCCATTCTCACTTCCTTTCTTTATCTCTTCACTCCATCTGTGAAAGTAAGGGAGAGAGAAGCCCCATATGTTTAGGTGAGGAAAGTCATCATTTGCTCTAATGTTTATCTGCTGAGGTGGAAGGGAGGTAAGGTGACAAATGTGCTGACTGGAGTAAGGAGCATTAGCAGGTGAGGCAATGCATTAAATCCCACAGACTCAATCATTTAGGTAGTGTGTCGTTTGTTTTAGATTCATGGCTCATACTGCATTTTTACAGATTGAGTGTAGCCAACTGTGAATCTCAGGCTACCATTATCCCTGCAGTGTTTCACACTGTTTATACACTGCTCTACGTCATCTGCTGCAAACAAGACGGGAGATAGCTGAAGTTTAAAGGTGGACAAAAAGGCGAGCGCAAGGAAAAAGCACCCCTCACAATGAAACGGGAAGTAGTTGTAACTTGAGTGTATATTTTCTAATCTGCTCCAAATTCCATATGATGGATCAGAGTCCAGTCCTGAAGAAATCTACAATACAACATTGATCCATAGTCATAGAAGTGCTGTTTGAAGAATTGTAAAAGCACACTGCAGACAACATGCTTGGTCCGTAGAGCTCTTAAGCCCCGCCCCTGTTGCTGCACAGAACGCTATTTCTTTTTTATTTCAGGAATATTAATATTGAACACGTCACATGCTTTGACACTGCACTTCCTCGGGTCCCCAGAAATACACCCGCCAAGTTTGAGGTAGAGATATACGAAGGACATACGCACAGACCAACAGAGAGAGATCCCTGCTTTATAGTTAGCCGAGTGCACAGCCTGTTCAGAACGAGCCAAATGCTTAATTAAATGTCGTAATTTATCAATACAATTGTTTGTGCTTTTTCAAAAATAATTGAACTGTTGATCATAACTTTTTTTATTTGTGAAGAAATATAATTTCTGATTTAGAGAATATTATTTTACAGGGCAAACATTTAAGTATAATGAAATGTTCATATTAAGGCTGTGACAAAGGTCAAATTAATAAAACAATTAGTTGTAACTGTAGCATGTTTGTCTTTAAGCGTTTGGGGCTCAAAGGGTCCAGGAGGAGGAGGACCTCCAAACCTTATATCTCCTTGTATATTTTATTCACTGTAGACATTCTGAATGTGTCTCTTTATACTGCTGCATAATGTCATAGATTCCTGTGTTGATTACAGGCTGCAGGTATCCTATAATAAATAATAAAATATTACACTGAGCGTTGGCTCTGCAGGATGGTCCAGAACCTGCTTTACTGACCAATTTAAGGATTGTACCTGCAAATTATAGCAACCAATACAGATTTACAGATTTGTAATTTGTGATTTTTGGCTATACAAAATAAATTGAATAATTCAAAATTTAAAAGGTGAGAACACAAGTTTACCTGATTGCTGTTCCAACAAATTCACTTTCATGGTGTTATTTTTTTTCTCTTTTCGCTGCATCCTCTAATTAAACATTGACACCCAGGGGCTATTGCGTATCAGGTGGGGGCCTATTCAATGTACTTAAGGGCTGCCGGGCTCTGTCTGGTGAGGTTGAAGCAGCTTCATCCCTCCATCAACAAAGATGAGTCATGTGACCACTATCCACCTGCTCAACATAACTAGGGTTGGGTATTTAGAATGCTCCCAATCCTTAAAAGGTGGGGTTTCGTAAAGAAATGTGCTTTTTGATTCCACTTATCGTTTCCTGAAAACTAAGTGTGGACCTATGCACTTCATTTACATCGCCGGTTACAGATGTATCAAAGTACGTGTATAATGTTTACAATCTGTCAGGCTGGAGCTGCAGCTACGCTTCAGACAAGACAATAACAATACACTGAACCTTAATACTACTACAGGAATTGTATGAGGTCATCAGTGGACACATGCAAATTTCCCCGCTGCGGGACTAATAAAGGATTATCTTATCTCTTTATCTCTTATGACAAAACAAATGGTAAATGGACTGTACTTGTATAGAGCTTATCTAGGCTTCTGACCACTCAAAGCACTTTAACACTACATGTCATCATTAACCCATTCATACAGTGATGACAGGGGCTACCATGCAAGGTGCCACCTGCTCATCAGGACTCTATCTGATCATTCAGGGGCGGCTGTGGCTCACGAGGTAGAGCGCTCGTCCTGCAACCACAAGGTTGGTGGTTTGAACCCCGGCCTCTACAGTCAACATGCCGAAGTGTCCTTGAGCGAGACACCTAACCCCAAGTTGCTCCCCGGGCGCTTCTTAGCAGCCCACTGCTCCTCCGGGATGGGTTAAAATGCAGAGAATTGTAAATTTCCCCATTGTGGGACTAATAAAGGATTGATTATAATAATAATTATTATTATTATTATTATTATTATTATTATTATTATTCATACCAACATTTGTCACTCAGGAGCAAATTGGGGTTAAGTATCGTGCCCTTGGACACATTGACATGGACTGGAGAAGCTTTTACTGTTCACTGTTGATACTTTAAATACATTTTGCTGATAATATATAATATGTACTTTTACTTTAACACAATTTAGTTACTAGTCAGAGTTAAGATTTTAAATTCCAGACTTTAACTTGTAATGGAGTATTTTCATATGTTTGCATTGGTATTTGTATTCCAATGTACTGGTCTGGGGCAACTGTGGCTCAAGTAAGGGTCCTCCTTCAATCAGAGGTATGGTGGTTGGATCCCTGCTTCGGCTAGTCCATGTCAATGTGTCCTTGGGCAATGCCGTAATCCCACATTGCTCCTGCAGGCTGTTCCTGTGGTGTATGAATGGGTGAATGATGACATGTAGTGTTTAAGCACTTTGAGTGGTTGGAGGACTTAAAACAGGTATGCAAGAACAGTCCATTTATCATTTACCATGTATGCAATTCATTGGCTACTTCTGTTTTCTTTGACTTGCAACAATTCATCATTAGTTTCTTGTTGCTGGATTGTCCCTTTCTTTAAGGAAAGTGTGCAAGATCACATTTCAAAGTTTAGTAAAAGCCGTATGTATTACAGTAGTGTGCTGGGAAGCAGTACAGCTTTCACAGGTTTTTATTTTCTATTTGACTGAAACACCTGAGTTGGTCAACATAATTTCTGCTCATTTCATTAAATTTAATCAATCTTTTTTGCAGTGCCATTCTCAGAACATGACCACTGTCACTGCGTTTCGACTTGTCAGTTATAGTATTATCTGTCATGTTTTATATTGATGTTATTGCATTTGTGTTAGGTATAAACTGAGTTTGGAGCTTGTCTGTCCTGACTGTGTTGACCAAAATGCCGTCACACCGTTTTATGTTTTCAATTTAATAAGTTCAAGGAGTTAACTTGGTCAACCAGATATTACACTATCCCTGGTTCTGTAAAAAAAAAAAAAAGAGTTAGCGGGCCCAAAGAAAAATAATTTGTCATTACAATCCGGGAAGATGGATAGGACCATTATTATTTACTTGAGAGCCTGCTGCCCTTGTGGCTGAGCTTTAGCAAAGCCTTGGAAAAGGAGCAGCTTTAGACCTTGCCCATACAAATGTAAAATGTGTTTCTCTGAGGGAACTGTGAAAAGCTGCTCTCCCAGACGGATGGCCGTGTTTGACCTCCATGCCGCCCAGAGGGTCCGTGCAGATAGTGCAATTTATCAAGCCTGTTGTCTTCAGGACCTCAGCACTCTATACCTGTGTGATGACCAGTATACCTGCTCTGTGCATAAGGAAGACACACACACACAATGAGGGGTCAACAACCAACCCGGTTAATATCATAACTGTGTACACTAATTGTTGGAGTGCAAGTATACCAGCATAAAATATTTGACTTCAAGGTGAAGTTTAAGTTATTAAACAAAAAGTACAAAGTAAAAACAAGTCTTACAGTATGGAGCTTGGCAGGAGTTGTGTTGGTTAGATAATGTTTATCTGCTCTGTGGGTTGTAATGATCACAAAATAGAAACTATCTATTAAAGAATAATGATACAGAGTTAAGTACGTGATGGTCAGAATATGGTCAAATATTGAAGTCGGCAACTTGCATGACATACCAATCGAGGGGAACATGACTGTATGGCTAATAACGCCTTTCAACGTTTTGTCAAAAACTTTTACATTTTTCCAAGACACTGAAGAGTAACTTTACATTTATCTGCGTTACCTCCAAATTAAAAATAGATTAAAGAAAAATCTAATTTGGCTTGGGAAAATTATAACTAGTAATTTCATACTGTTAAAACCTCTGGTTTTAATTTTAGAATCAATTTCAATTAACACTTAGGCAGCTTGACGGTGTGGTTTCAATAAACATAATCATTTATTATTCTAATAATTTTGAAACATTGGTTAATACATAATTGTTATTAATACCTGAGCAAATTAACTTAATTAACCAATATATTTTTTGGGTCAAATAACCAGACAGATACAGACAACACCTTGGTGTTTCACCCCTTTACTGTATTCAGGTATCATTTTGGAAAACGTGTTACTTAACAATTACATTTATGTATTTGGTAGATACTTTTGTCCAAAGTGATGTACAAATGAGGTACAATTTAAGCCACAGTAATTCGATTCTGCATATAGGAATCTGTATGCAACATGACAAGATATTAGTATCACAAGCTTTCTGTTTTCCGTTTGTAGTCCGTTTGTTGTCAGAGTAATATTGACCAATCGCGTATCAGCAGGATTTGGTTGCATGAAGGTAAACACACTCCTTGACGAGAGCAAAAGAGGCATAAATGCAAACTTAGAGCCCACCAGCTATACTCTGAGGATGATTTAGCTTTTTATTGGCCTAAAATTGGCTTATAAACTGGCTATTCTGGTCATAAACGTCGTCCATACAACTCCAATCTCACAATTCTAATCCATCTGCAAACAATGACTGGTCACCTGAAGAGGAAGTCTTGATGCCCGGATTGCCACCGTGCAGTCTCTGGTTTATTCCATCCAAGCTACACACCTTCTGTCCCTGAAATAGCCACGTTGCAGCCTGCGAGTTGTCATTCTCTCAGCATCCCCCTGTTCAATGAGAAAACAATAACAATCAGTTCTATATAGATCTTGATAAATCTCAACCAATCAAAGGATATCAGGCCAGTTATTGAAGGAGGCATATCAGACAGGCCATGTTTACAATTTCCTCTGCTCCATATGGCTAGTTACTAGCATACCCCTCATTGTTGTTTTTCTAAAAATCTTTTTCTGTTTGTCTTGTTAAATTCCCCATTATGCTGTCCTACAGTACTACACTGACTACAGTACTACTCAACTTCAAAGCCCTCTAACGTATCATTTCCAACAATGCTTTTATTGTTAAACTTTGTGGAATGTGTTCAGTGATAGCATGACATGCGTGATTAATTGATGTGTAGTACTTTTTGCCAGGTTGGTATTTACATTTATCACACATAAAGGACTTTATCCACCGTATTTTGCCCCAGCGCTTTGGGGCCAGCCTTTAATTTAGACTTGGCAGGAAATTAAAAAAATCAGTCATCAACCAGCTAAGGCCATTGCTGACCTCATCAAGTCAGTTATTCAGGGTCATGCCGACCTCATTCCAGCTAGCTCCTTGTCATTGCTGAACTATTCATCAACATCACAAATCCCAAATACTGTTGCAACTTCTTCTACGATGAGCCAGTGCATTCCTTTGACACAAAGGATTCACTCTGTAACAGACCGTGTGTCTCATGTGGTGGTTTGCCCAGGGTGCCTCACAGGGTACGGTGCTTTCTTCTTTTCTCTTCACCATATACACATCAGATTTCAAACATGATGCGTAAAACTGTCACCTCCAGAAGGTCTCTGATGATACAGCCATTGTCCGATGTGTTTCAGAAGGGAACCAAAAGGAATACACTCTGTATTCCTTTTGGTATAGACTTTCGTAGGATTTGGGTATAGACTTTCGTAGGATGGCGCTCTAGACCAAACCGGCACTGTACTTGTATGTTCTCATCATCTCAATATCCAATTCCTAGATGTTCACCAGAAAAACAATGGTTAAACAACACAGATGTTCTGTATAAAAAGAGGCAAAGTCGTCTTCATTTGCTAAGGAAACTGAACTTCTACGGAGGGTGCAGGACACTATTTAGAACATTTATGACACTGTGGTGGCATCTGCAGTCCTCTACACTGTGGTCTACTTGGTAGGTGGAAGCACATAAAGGGACAGAAAGAGACTATATGAACTGGTAAAGAGGGCTAGCTCTGCTTTGTTCTGCCCTTTTGATTCCATGGAGGAGGTGGCTTAGACGAGGACGGTAGCCAAGCTGACGTTATTCATGGTCAAGACCTCTCACCCCATGCATGTACTGTAGGAGGACTGTAGGAGCATTAAGCATCCCCTTAGCACCCATAGTGCAGGTCCACAGCTCCATCATTCCAATGGCAGTCATAGCATATTTGCAATTTGGTTCAAGTTTCAATTTCCACACTTACCTGTGCCTTTTATTTATGTTTTTATGATAATTTGGCTAATTGCTTTTATTCATATATTCTCCTAATTGCTTCATATTCATTGTATTCTGCTGATTACTATACGTTCGTGTTGTGACGTCCCTGCGCATTATGACTACCTGCTGCCTCTGTTTCCCACTATTAGTCCTCCCTTATTCCTCGGCCTCTCTCACCTCATCGATGGATTTGCCTCACGTGCTGGGAGAATATATAATCTGGGTGATTCAAAGATGGCTGTGTATCCCTCCTGGAAGGTCGGTGCCTTCAGACATTTCATTTGATACCCGATTCTGGGCATAATAATAATTTCTACTAATTTCTTCATATTCATTGTCATTTTCTAATCCCCTTGGTGCTCTCTGTCAATTGCTACATATTTATAGTTTTCTGGTAATTACTACATTTTGTTCTTCTTCTGCCAATTACCATATTCATGTTATTCTGGTAGGTGGTGTCATATCTAGTGTATTCTGGGAATTATTTTTCTTATTGCATCATGGTTTGGATAATTCAAAGATTTGAGTAATGTGGTGAATGATAAATCGACTTGCAGTTGTATAGTGCCATTCTTGTCTTCTGGGCATCTCAAAGCGCTTTACAGTACATGTCATCATTCACCCATCACAACCATTCATACAATGGGAGCTACCATGCAAGGTGTCACCTGCCCATCAGGACTAAACTAATTTACATTCACACCCATTCATACACCTCGACATGGACTGGAGGAGCTGGGGATCAATTGTTTAATTAACTTGTAATTTGTAGCTTGAATGGATGTGTGTCATGTAAATGAGACAAAGCAAACTGCGGCCCCAGTCAGGCGATGACAAGCAAAATAACACCAATTGATCTTTAAGGTACAAAACAGTGTTTCACCAAAACCTCAAAAGGAATGCTGGAGCATAAATGAATGCACTAAGGCAAAAATGTTGTGCTTTAGTGGTTTCTATGACAACAATATCTTGACATATCACCATTGTATCCTCTGTTGTATGCCCCTTTGCTTGTTAGTATCTATTTAGGCTAATATATATTGTTCCCCTTGAGCACAAACCAGAGAAATCTTGCTTCGTATTTGTAGGGATTATATTGTCATGGCTCAATCTGACAGCCGTAATGTTTGAGCAAGGAGGACTATTCATCTGAGACAAGGCGCACGGTGATAAAAGACAACACTTAACAGCAACAATCTGTGCCGATCTGCTCCCACAGTTTTTTAGTCTTTGTTATGATCATGTCTGTCTGACATATGAAGGTTAGACAGACATGGCCAACACAACTTTCTCGTCCATTTTCTACTCTGATGCCACCATCACCCCTATGAAAACTTTTGAGATTTTCAACTTGAACTGTTCGGAGTGGCCGCACAACAAAGGTGGATGCTGGGTGCAGCACCTAGAAAAAAATTAAAATAAGACACTGGTGCTCAGAAAAAGACACAGGCCCTTAGGATTTATATTTGGTAGAATGACCTGAGTCATTTCTGTTCACTTCCCTTACAGACATCTGCCTGTGTGTGAAATCTGCTCAGCTGCTTCAGAACACCGCTCTGAAAGCATTAAAAAGGAAACAGGCAAATGGGATTTTTGAACAATATTGTTGCTGAAAATAAAGCAGATTTTCTTCCAGCTGTAAGTGTATTTCTTGTTAGTCTTGGCATTGCTTCATTAGCTAACCCTCGGCACCACAATTGCTGTGCTATGAGTGCTGAGGAAACCCCCAAAACACAAGGCTAGATGTTAATGGGAACAGCCATGGTGTGGGTGTACGTTGGTGGATTGTGTGTGTGTGTGTGTGTGTGTGTGTGTGTGTGTGTGTGTGTGTGTGTGTGTGTGTGTGTGTGTGTCTGACAGTTAGGCATCAATACTTAACATTGTCATTTGTGAATCTATATTTCGCTGTTTGTGTGCCCAAAATATGTTGATGACAAGGGGACATATGTGTAGGCTATTTGATGTGTGTTGATAGCAGAGCGCCACCTGCTCGCTCACCCGTCATGGTGAACACAACAAAAGAACAGTTATGAATTGTTGATTGGCAATCTGGGTGTGTATGTCTATTTCCACCATTTCAGTTTCTTACATTGACAAATATCTAACACTAAGTATAAGCTCCTATGTTCTTCTAATAAACAAAGACACAATAGAGGCCTCTGTGTCTTTAAATAAGTCAGTTTTTTTTCATTTTGTGCTAAACAGCAGTACAGATTCAAGCAGAGCAGCCCTGGTACTCTGGAATAAATCAAGGCTTGTATGTGTAGATTTGTTTCTGAGACATTTAAAGAAGATTTTAACAACCCAACTGCTTTAAAAGTGTCTATTTCTGTCATACTAGTATCACCCATTTTAGTTTTTTTTTTATACATACAGAATAACATTGTGGTCATGATGTATATCTGAATACACACTTTTCGTGTCTTTCGGGTTTCGTGTTCCCTGTATTGTGTGCTGGCTGAATAGAGCACATTCACTTCCACACATTTTCTGAATCACAATAGCAGGTGAGCAGTACTGACAGTGAATTCCAATTTTCCTCGTGGTGGGGCCTCAGAAGATAGAAATTCTAATGAATAAAACATAATCACTTCAGCAGAGCTTTTGTCAGCCAGTTTTAGCTCATTTTCAATTATAACCCCAGCCTCCTTATCACCTCTTTGAATGCATTATGCTCAATAATATGTAAAGCTTTTTTTCCAAGTCATCTCCACCAACACAGTCACTGAAAATCTATTGTCATCTTAGGAAAATCTCTGTCAGGTGCGTACATTGCCTATTGTTCCCATATTGAGGATCAAAAGTGTCTACATTAATGTCTAAATAATTCAGGTGCTGTGAAGGATCATTTAAAGTGGCCCTATTATGCCTTTCCCCTTTTTCCCTCTCCTTAAGTGTGTTATATATATTTTTTTTCATGTAAAAGGTCTGTAGAGTGTAAAACCTGAAGTCCACGCCTAAAGGAGTTCTCTTTCATAGCATTCGTTTCGTGTCTCACATTGGGAATGCCTATGGCGTGACCTCATCAGAAGCTCCTATTGCATTCTGCCAGCCAAGATTGGCTGGAACTAAGCACGTCAGTGTCAAGGAGGGTGGAGACCCTCCCCCTATAAAAGGGCTTGACACTGCGCTGCCAGTCATTCAAAAACCTCTTCTCGCTACGAGCAGAAGTTCCAACCTTAATCTCTCAGACTGTCTAACTGGGACCTAGCTTAATTGTCCATCGACACGAGCGAAAACTCGTTCACCGGGCGCTTTGTTCACGGTTTGCTCAGTTAACAGAGAGTTACCGCTCATTCTAGTCTGTCACCAAACAGTAGTCTGAGCTGCTAACTGTGGAAAGTAGCAATACTTTCAGCAGCTAGCCAAACCGAGTGGCAACACTCCGCGGTAGAAACACAAGTATAAACACTTTCTCCAAACTGCAGTTAGCTTCACTTAGCTAACATAACACAGAGTAGCAATACTCCCGCTGTATAACCCCCCTGGAAGTCGCAACGCTCCCAGTCGGCCCCCGCAATCCCCTAGCCACGCCAGGCTAACAATAGGACACAGCCTAACTTTAGCTTCACAGCTAATAACCCCTGCTTGTGACCATGGCTGCTGCTCTTGTCCATAATAAAGCAGATGAGAAAACCCAGGCGCGAGCCTGCCCCTGTGGGAATAAAATATCGAGCTGGGATACTCACCAGATGTGTGTGATGTGTCTTGGCCTGAAACATGCCCAAGCCACCTTTGAGTCCACGGAGGAGTGCACACACTGTGGCCGGTTCTCCCTCAAATTGCTACGTCGTCGCCTGGCTCGTCAGACGAATATGTCCGGCGGCAACCCGCTTCTGGCTTCCACAGCAGCAGCTCCAGAGCCGATGGAGCTAGCTGAGT
>NW_026554272.1:0-5812 GCF_027596085.1 Anoplopoma fimbria | reverse complement strand
AAAATATCCTCACTTTTGAAAAATATCCTCACTTTTGTATCTACAAATTTGAAAAATATCCTCACTTTTGTAAAATATCCTCACTTTATTAAAATATCCTCAAAAATTTAAAAATATCCTCACTTTTGAAAAATATCCTCACTTTTGAAAAATATCCTCACTTTATTAAAATATCTACACTTTTGAAAAATATCCTCACTTTCTAAAAATATCTACAATTTTGAAAAATATCCTCACTTTTGAAAAATATCCTCACTTTTGAAAAATATCCTCACTTTTGAAAAATATCCTCACTTTTAAAAATATCCTCAATTTTGAAAAATATCCTCACTTTTAAAAATATCCTCACTTTTGAAAAATATCCTCAAAAATTTGAAAAATATCCTCACTTTTGAAAAATATCCTCACTTTTGAAAAATATCCAATTTTGAAAAATATCCTCACTTTTTGAAAAAAAATATCTACACTTTTGAAAAATATCCTCACTTTTGAAAAATATCTACAATTTTGAAAAATATCCTCACTTTTGAAAAATATCGTAAATTTTGAAAAATATCCTCAATTTTGAAAAATATCCTACTTTTGAAAAATATCCTTTTTGAAAAATATCCTCAATTTTGAAAAATATCAATTTTGAAAAATATCAACTTTTGAAAAATATCCTCACTTTTGAAAAATATCCTCACTTTTGAAAAATATCGTAAATTTTGAAAAATATCGTAAATTTTGAAAAATATCCTCACTTTTGAAAAATATCTACAAATTTGAAAAATATCCTCACTTTTTTTTGAAAATATCCTCACTTTCTGAAAATATCCTCACTTTTGAAAAATATCATCACTTTCTAAAAATATCCTCACTTTTTAAAATATCCTCACTTTATTAAAATATCTACAATTTTGAAAAATATCCTCACTTTTGAAAAATATCCTCAATTTTGAAAAATATCCTCACTTTTGAAAAATATCCTCAAAATATTTTGAAAAATATCTACAAATTTGAAAAATATCCTCACTTTTGAAAAATATCCTCACTTTTGTAAAATATCCTCACTTTATTAAAATATCTACACTTTTGAAAAATATCCTCACTTTCGAAAAATATCTACAATTTTGAAAAATATCCTCACTTTTGAAAAATCCTCACTTTTTGAAAAATATCGTAAATTTTGAAAAATATCCTCACTTTTGAAAAATATCCTCACTTTTGAAAAATATCCTCACTTTTGAAAAATATCCTCACTTTTTGAAAAATATCCTCACTTTTGAAAAATATCCTCACTTTTGAAAAATATCCTCAAAATTTTGAAAAATATCCTCACTTTATCCTCACTTTTGAAAAATATCCTCACTTTTGAAAATATCCTCACTTTTGAAAAATATCCTCACTTTTGAAAAATATCTACAATTTTGAAAATATCCTCACTTTTGAAAAATATCCTCACTTTATTAAAAATATCTACAATTTTGAAAAATATCCTCACTTTTGAAAAATATCTACAATTTTGAAAAATATCCTCACTTTTGAAAAATATCGTAAATTTTGAAAAATATCCTCAATTTCTAAAAATATCGTCAATTTTGAAAAATATCCTCACTTTTGAAAAATATCTTTTGAAAAATATCCTCAATTTTGAAAAATATCCTCACTTTTGAAAAATATCCTCAATTTTGAAAAATATCCTCAATTTTGAAAAATATCCTCACTTTTGAAAAATATCCTCAAATTTGAAAAATATCACTTTTGAAAAATTTTTTTAAAAATATCCTCACTTTTGAAAAATATCCTCACTTTTGAAAAATATCCTCACTTTTATCCTCACTTTTTAAAATATCCTCACTTTTGAAAAAATATCCTTTTGAAAAATTTTTTGAAAAATATCCTCAATTTTGAAAAATATCCTCACTTTTGAAAAATATCCTCACTTTTGAAAAATATCTACAAATTTGAAAAATATCCTCACTTTTGTAAAATATCCTCACTTTATTAAAATATCCTCACTTTTGAAAAATATTTTTTAAAAATATCCTCAATTTTGAAAAATATCCTCAATTTTGAAAAATATCCTCAATTTTGAAAAATATCCTCACTTTTGAAAAATATCCTCAAAAATTTTTTTTAAAAATATCCTCACTTTTTTGAAAAATATCCTCACAATTTTGAAAAATATCCTCACTTTTGAAAAATATCCTCAAAATATCTTTTGAAAAATATCCTCACTTTTGAAAATATCTAAAAAAAATATCCTCACTTTTGAAAAATATCCTCACTTTTGAAAAATATCCTCACTTTTGAAAAATATCCTCACTTTTGAAAAATATCCTCACTTTTGAAAAATATCGTCAATTTTGAAAAATATCCTCAATTTTGAAAAATATCCTCAAAAAAAATATCCTCACTTTTGAAAAAATATCTCACTTTTGAAAAATATCCTCACTTTTGAAAAAAAATATCCTCACTTATCCTCACTTTTGAAAAATATCCTCACTTTATTAAAATATCTACAAATTTGAAAAATATCCTCACTTTTGAAAATATCCTCACTTTTTAAAATATCCTCACTTTATTAAAAAATATCTACAAATTTTGAAAAATATCCTCACTTTTGAAAATATCCTCACTTTTGAAAAATATCCTCACTTTTTAAAATATCCTACACTTTTGAAAAATATCCTCACTTTTGAAAAAATATCTCACTTTTTAAAAATATCCTCATCCTCACTTTTGAAAAATATCCTCACTTTTGAAAAATATCCTAAATTTTGAAAAATATCCTCACTTTTGAAAAATATCCTCACTTTTGAAAAATATCCTCACTTTTGAAAAATATCCTCTAAAATATCCTTTGAAAAATATCCTCACTTTTGAAAAAATCCTCACTTTTGAAAAATATCCTCACTTTTGAAAAATATCCTCACTTTTGAAAAATATCCTCACTTTTGAAAAATATCCTCACTTTTGAAAAATATCCTCACTTTTGAAAAATATCCTCACTTTTGAAAAATATCCTCACTTTTGAAAAAAATATCCTCACTTTTTAAAATATCCTCACTTTTGAAAAATATCCTCACTTTTAAAAATATCCTCACTTTTGAAAAATATCCTCACTTTATTAAAATATCTACAATTTTGAAAAATATCCTCACTTTTGAAAAATATCCTCAATTTTGAAAAATATCCTCACTTTTTGAAAAATATCCTCACTTTTGAAAAATATCCTCACAATTTTGAAAAATATCCTCACTTTTGAAAAATATCCTCACTTTTGAAAAATATCCTCACTTTTGAAAAATATCCTCACTTTTGAAAAATATCCTCACTTTTGAAAAATATCCTCACTTTTGAAAAATATCCTCACTTTTGAAAAATATCCTCACTTTTGAAAAATATCCTCACTTTGAAAAATATCCTCACTTTTGAAAAATATCCTCACTTTTGAAAAATATCCTCACTTTTGAAAAATATCCTCACTTTTTTGAAAAATATCCTCACTTTTGAAAAATATCCTCACTTTTTAAAAATATCCTCACTTTTGACTTTTGAAAAATATCCTCACTTTCTAAAAATATCTACAATTTTGAAAAATATCCTCACTTTTGAAAAATTTTGAAAAATATCGTAAATTTTGAAAAATATCGTAAATTTTGAAAAATATCGTAAATTTTGAAAAATATCCTCACTTTTGAAAAATATCCTCACTTTAGAAAAATATCCTCACATTTGAAAAATATCCTCACTTTAGTAAAATATCTACAAATTTGAAAAATATCCTCACTTTCTGAAAAATATCCTCACTTTTGAAAAATATCCTCACTTTATTAAAATATCCTCACTTTTGAAAAATATCCTCAAAATTTGAAAAATAACATACCTTTTTGCCGTTAGAATTAACGCCAAAAAGTTCAATCTTGGTCTCATCAGACCAGAGAATCAAATTTTAAGGCTGAAACGTCTTTTTGCAGCAGAAAAGCTGCAAATGCATCTAAAATTGATGAAAGCAGCATGTTTTCATGAAATCACAAGGAAATTGGTTGATATTAGACTCGAGGCCCTTACTTGAAGAAACTCATGTAAAGTATGAATTCCTGTCAGAAAAGACACTTTTGGGGTATTTTAAGGCTGAAACGTCTTTTGGCAGCAGAAAAGCTGTAAATGCATCTAAAAGTGATGAAAGCAGCATGTTTTCATGAAATCACAAGGAAACTTGTTATTATGAGTCCAGAGGCCCTTACTTGAAGAAACGTCTTTTTGCATACTTTGATGAAAGTATCATGTTTTCATGAAATCACAAGGAAACTAGTTATTATGAGTCCAGAGGCCCTTACTTGAAGAAACTCATGTAAAGTATGGTTTCCTGTCAGAAAAGACACTTTTGGGGTATTTTAAGGCTGAAACGTCTTTTGGCAGCAGAAAAGCTGTAAATCCATCCAAAAGTGATGAAAGCAGCATGTTTTTGTGACGCACACAAAATGTATGGTCACATTTTTGTTTATTTGATTAATATATGATGTAATGTACTGTTAGTTAAAATATTCAATGAAATAGAATAATCTATTATACTAACTTCCTCAGAAGTATATTTCACCCTATGGCCAATAGGTGGCAGTGCAGCGCTGTGGTTTAGTATGTGCGCGCAGAACTGCCTCTTCCCATAGCCCGGGAAAACTACCAATGAAGACGCCACAGAACTGCCTGCTTCTTCATTTATTCCTGTTTTCACAGGTTAGTAATTTATGTAAATACAAAATAAACACGATTTAAATAGAGACAAATGTTTATAGAACAATTGTTAAAATTTGTGTTTCATGTATTTGTTTAGAGGCAACGTGAGTTCCAGGTATTAAGACTGACTGTCGGATGCTAACGTTAGCTTAGCTAAATGATAGAATAGCAGTACATTCCCCTGGGTTTTCTGGCTCCTGCACATCATAATATTTGTAAATAATTAAGTGATATAAATCTGTATGTTCAATGAGTTGTGTCACACTGAGTATGTTGGTTAAATGTGACCGAAAGATGTATATTAGTGTTGTGCCTGTTTGTTAGCCTGTGTTAGCGCTCGTTCGTCGTATTGTTAGAGCGGCGCCGCCATTGTTAAAGATCCGTGTCGTCACCTACACCACAGTAGCTGTGGGTCCAGTTTTGCTGTTGTGGAACGGTTAGATTTTATGCCCAGTTGTCCCAGCTAAATTAACTGGATGGAGTGATTAAGTGGGATAGTGAATATATGAATGTGTGAATGTTGCTTATTTAAGTTGTTGTACATTTATGTGATTTTGTGTAAGACAATGCACTTGAAAGAAATATGTAATAAAGATAGCCTGGGAAAACTACCAATGAAGACGCCACAGAACTGCCTGCTTTCATTTATTCCTGTTTTCACAGGCACACATCATCTGCACACAGGCTCTCTAGCACTGAGACCTGTAACAGATTTTTGGGGGCTCGTCCGGGATCGGCAGTGCTAGGTGATCCAACAACTGCTGATCCAGTGATACCTGAACCTTGGGCCAGAGTGACGCCACGTTGCCAGAGCGAGGGTACTACGAGTGTGCGGCTGCCAGGGTGAGGGAACCAGCAGAGTGGAATCCAAGCCAAGAGAGCGCAACTCTACAGTCTCAGGGCGTCAACAACGTGCGGCATGTCTGACAACGAGAGAAAGAGACTTGTTTGGACAATAAAGAAAGGACTCCACAGCCTGACAGCTGAAGAGATCTTCAAGCTCGCTCAAGACATTGAACCAGTTGATGAGCTTGAATCAGATAAGTTGGATGAAAATGATGAGGAGAGTTGTTTTGAATATTTGTCTGCT
>NW_026554271.1:0-16253 GCF_027596085.1 Anoplopoma fimbria | reverse complement strand
GTGCCACAACCTCGCATTGTCCGATTCATTGGGGTTTTGTGAATCGCTCTTAGTCTGACCCCTCCCCCCGAGACCACTTTGCCTTGGGAGACCCTACCAGGAGCTAACTCTGGGAAGAGGGCCTGCTCCCTATGTAGATATGAAAGACTTATTCGAAGCTAACGAAAACACAATGATTCTTAGTTTCAGGTGATTGTACACTGATGAAAACAGTTAGAAATGTGACATTACAGTTCTGCCAACTAATTACAATAACTCCTACAAACTGTTCCTTTAAAGGAGCAAAGTGTAAAAAAGAAAAATGAGACAAGATGGACAAATGTACAAGAAAACAGCTTAAGTCAACTTTATTATCCTCATAAGTTTATTTCAGGGTCAAGCTTCATTATAGTATCTATTCAGTATAATGTGCAGCTTGGTTTCTATGCATACGATAGTCATCAGCACATGTATACAGATACATGCTAAAGATCCCGGCCTCCTGCGGTTCATTTTCCCGGTAAAAAGCAGCTGATTATGGCAAGAAAACCATACTGAGAACTCGATATCCGACCACCAAGCATGTACATGCCTCCTTCCCTCTATATACATCACACACGCCATGAGATAATTTAAGGCCTTTGGAATGTTCACAATAACTTTTAACAGATGTAATATTTCAAATACTAAGCCAGTTTTTCACAGATCCATTGCCGAGATTTATCACAACGCAGATCATTCCAGTTTCCTCGAGGGTTCCTGCGAACTACTATTTGAACACAGTCCTGTTCACCCGACTGTGGATGTCCTCCACCGTTATTAGGTTCATTCCAGTACCTAGGAGGTGATAAAGCTGGTGAATTTTCACAGGAATTGTTTACTTCACCGAAGTGGCCGAGAAAAGCAATTTAATGCAGCTTAAATTCTTTCTAGTGAAATAAAAATGTGGATCTTTAGCTTCCAACCAAATTAGTTTATTTCTCCACGTGGTGCAGCAAAGCTTGCAATACAATGTTGGAGATTCAGTTCGGTCTGATTTTCATAATAATTATTTAGACAGCTGTACAATAAATAAACCTGATAAAGTGCAGCATTAGTTGCATATGATCAAGAACATTTGTTGTGTGTCTTACTTCACAGTGTCACTCAGTGGAGTTCCATCAATCCATATCCAGGTGCCCTCGTTGTCTCTGTCACTTAAACCAATCCAAGTGAGTTTTCTGATGATGCTACTGAGGAATTCCTGTTCAAGATCAAAGGACAGAAAGTCTGTATTTATGTTTAAGTTTTATTACATATTGCAAATGCAAGGATTCATCTGAACAATCACAAGAATTCACATTAAAATCGTATTCGCTCAAAAATACGTGATGTTATTATCAATACAGCTGATACATAGTTAATGTTGAATCAGAATTATATATCCACATCTGTATGGAATGCATATTCAGTTCATATACAGAGTAGAAATAAAACAAAAAAAGAAGATGGGAGGGCATGAATATCCATAGAATAAAAAAATTATTTCGAAAATAAAAAGTACACGTACATAAAAAAAGTGCAGGGTGAGAAAAAGGAGCAGGCATAATCGGTGGCGGAATAAGTACTCAGATTTTTACTGTAGTAAAAGTAGAAATAGTACAGTGTGAAAATACTATGTTACAATTACAAGTCCTGAATTTAATATTTCAAGTAAAAGTACAAAATAATTCGGATCAAAATATACTTAAAGTAACAAAAGCAAAGGTACTCCATCCATCCATTTCCTTCCGCTTATCCGGGGCCGGGTCGCGGGGCAGCAAGCTAAGGAGGGTCCTCCAGATGTCCTTCTCCCCAGCAACACTTTCCAGCTCCTCCTGGGGAACCCCGAGGCGTTCCCAGGCCAGACGAGATATATAATCCCTCCAGCGTGTTCTGGGTCTACCCCGGGCCTCTTACCAGTTGGACGTGCCTGGAAAACCTCTAAAGGGAGGCGTCCAGGAGGCATCCTGATCAGATGCCCGAGCCACCTCAGCTGGCCCCTTTCGACGTGAAGGAGCAGCGGCTCTACTCCGAGCTCCCTCTGGATGTCTGAGCTCCTCACCCTATCTCTAAGGTTGAGCCCAGCCACCCTACGAAGGAAGCTCATTTCGGCCGCTTGTATTCGCGATCTCATTCTTTCGGTCACTACCCGAAGCTCATGACCATAGGTGAGGGTTGGAACGTAGATGGACTGGTAAATCGAGAGCTTTGCCTTACGGCTCAGCTCCTTCTTCACCAAAACGGTCCGGTACAACGCCCGCATCACTGCTGACGCTGCACCGAACCGCCTGTACATCTCCCGCTCCATTTTACCCTCACTCGTGAATAAGATCCCGAGATACTTGAACTCCCTCGCTTGGGGCAGTGACTCACTCCCAACCCAGAGGGTGCAATCCACCGTTTTCCGGAAGAGAACCATGGCCTCAGACTTGGAGGTACTGACTCTCATCCCGACCGCTTCACACTCGGCTGTGAACCGCCCCAGTGCGTGCTGAAGGTCACGTTCTGAAGAAGCCAACAGAACCACATCATCTGCAAAAAGCAGGGATGCGATTCTGAGGTCCCCAAACCGGAAACTCTCCTCCCCCGGCTCGCCTTGAAATCCTGTCCATGAAAATCACAAACAGGATTGGTGACAATGGGCAGCCCTGGCGGAGGCCAACACGCACTGGGAACAAGCTCGACTTTGTGCCGAGTATCCGGACACAGCTCTCACTTTGGTCATACAAGGACCGAATGGCTCGTAGTAACGAACCAGGTACCCCATATTCCCGCAGTACCCCCCACAGGACTCCCCGAGGGACACGGTCGAAGGCCTTCTCCAAGTCCACAAAACACATGTAGACTGGATGAGCAAACTCCCATGCACCCTCCAACAGACCTGCAAGGGTAAAGAGTTGGTCCGCTGTTCCACGTCCAGGACGGAATCCGCATTGCTCCTCCTGAATCTGAGGTTCGACAATCGGACGGAGCCTCCTTTCCAGCATGACGGCCTCCTTCACCACTGGTGTCCACCAGCGGGTTCTCGGATTGCCGCCACGACAGGCACCGATCGCCTTCCGACCACAACTCCTAGCAGCAGCTTCCACAATGGAGGATTTGAACATGGCCCACTCGGATTCCATGTCCCCAGCCTCCCCCGGGATGCACGAGAAATTGTTCCGGAGGTGGGAGTTGAAGACCTTGCGGACAGGATCCTCAGCCAGACTTTCCCAGTTCACCCTCACTACACGTTTGGGTTTACCGGGTCTGTCCGGCAGCCTCCCCGCCACCTGATCCACCTCACCACCAGGTGGTGATCAGTTGACAGCTCTGCTCCTCTCTTCACCCGAGTGTCCAAGACATACGGCCGCAGGTCTGATGACACAACTACAAAGTCGATCATAGACCTTTGGCCTAGGGTGTTCTGGTACCAAGTACACTTATGAACCTCCCTATGCTCAAACATGGTGTTTTGTTATGGACAGTCCATGACTGGCTTTACAGTCTCTACGATATGCACTTTTGTCTGTCGCCATCTTGTTTTTTGCAACCAGAAGTGACACAAGAGGGTGGAGCTAATAAAACATATTTAGTTGACAGAAATGTTACAAATCACTTTGATGAACTGAAAACACTGTGTGATAGGGTTTAAGTTGTAAGACGAGCACACGGACAACTCCCAGACCGGACATCACAGTGGTAGAGACCTGTCAATCACATGGTAGCTCCGCCCTAAATCATACCCTGCTTTATGGTCTGTTTGACTCTAAATGGAGCATAATTTACTAAATGAACATCATGCTGTATTGAAGAAGACTTGAAACTAGAGATTGAGAACATAAACTCATGTTTACAATGTTTACTGAGGGAATAAATCAAGAGAGAAGTAGAGTCATTTTCTCATAGACTTCTATACAACCAGAGGAGTCGCCCTCTGATGGTCAGTAGAGAGATTGCAGGTGTAAGACACTTCAGCATTGACTTCACTGTTCAGACCTGGACATTGTCACTTGGGAAAAACAAAATATAAATATAGAATTTCACAATACCTGCTCTTCAAGCGTGTCTACGATCACCAGATCTGATCCTTTGTCTCTGCAGTCTTGTCTGCTCTCATCCCAGGAAGCAGACTCTTCAGAGAGAAGATAACAGGAACTACTGAACAGTATCCACCCTGCAGGACACGATTTCTCTGTAAAAGTGCAGCAAACGAAAGACATTCAAGATCACACAAGACCCACTCACTCAAAATGAAGAAGTTAGTGGTTGTTGGTTTTTATTGACTTCCTGCTTAGACCGCTGATCTCTTGAGTTCTGAAGCGCATCATTATGACACTTCTTTAATTACTGTTTAAATCTTTGTATATGATATTCATTGCTTCTCAGTACACATAAAGAAATATTACATTCATGTTTACATAACACACTAATCATTTTCCAATTACTTTTTACCACAAATATATATATATATATTTTGGTATGTAAGAATTTATCCCTATTTTTGAAATTTTGAGCAATTTTATGTCTTAGATTCACACTTTTACTTTACTTTTACTACTTATTTTTTGCATGATTTTCTTTTTATATATATTAAATGAGTGTTGTTGTAGGGAGCCTGAAATCCTACATTTTCATTGCAAGCAACAACTCTGTAGTTGTTTTGCATATAACAATAATTAACTGTCTCTAGTGACTCCTTGCACACGACTACCAGACCAAGTATTTATTGGATCAAATGGCTAATTACTTAGAACATTACTTCTTAATCACATCAGAACAAAAAGGAAAGAAATATAAAAAATAGAATCCTGGAAAGCAAAAATAGTGTGACATGAAATTACAACCAAATAGTATGGTTTAACCGAAAAAAGTCTGTTCACATTGGAAGTTATAACTTCACTGTTGCAAACAACTGTAAGAACTTCACACAGTGGCAGAGGCCACATTTAAATTGGACTAAAATTCAGGCTTTTAGCTTTAAAATAGATGCTACCAAAACATGGAAGAGTTGAATTGTGCATTAATGCAGTCATGTTTAAATAAAGTTATTTGGACAGGGAAAACAGACTGTAAATGTTTATAGAGCTGATATAACAGTGTCATATGTTCAAGGTTCATGACCAGCAGAACCCACACAGACAAGCACTCACTCTGTTGAGATGAAAGCTGAAGTCTCTCCATCACTTTGGTCACTTTAGTGAGGTTGGCTTTGATAGTGGAGAGATCTGCAGCTGATCCACGCACTGAGTCATGGTCTGAAATTAATCAAGATAATCACAAATCATATATTCTCACTGATACTTATTTAAGAAAATAAATGTTTTTCATGGACTGGTCAATTTGGGCTATTGTGCTTCCATGACATGTTTCCTTTCAGACAAGTGGAAAGAAAACATCGAAAATAGACATTTAAATGTTTATTTTACTACCTTTATATTTGCATCTGCAGATTTTCTTCCTAAATTCACCAAAAGTCCTTATAAGATAATGTCTTATTTGCATATTTAAACACAACATTTAAGAAAACTTTAATTTCTTAAACTTACGTTTCTTTCATGAGCAGAATAATGCTCATGAATATTTCAGGTTCAATTTGAATGAAGATCAGACTCACAGTGGACACCGAGACCAACGAGTCCAGCCAGCAGGAAAACACTCAGCAGCCCCAGAGAGAAACAACAGCTCTATGAGATCTGATCTCTGAGCTGCTGGGACCTGAACACAGAGTCAATACAGTCAATCATTCAAAGTGATCAGATGATGATGTACAGACTCAACATTCTTACCTGTGTGAGTTCTTGAAGGTCTTGAGGAAACTTGAGATTTTTCATATTCAGCGTTGACGAGATTTCCTCCATCGCTAAAAAGATGGCCAGCTATTAAATGATGAACGTGTCTAAATGTTTTACCCTCTGATGAAGTAACAAGTTTCAGAGTTGTGGTAAAAATAGTTTCTATGACAATCCTCTCCCACAATACTGTCAGACACACCATATCTATCAATATATGTCTGCTATCCTTTTATTCTATTCAACTTAATCCATTACAAAAGGGGCTTTATTGGCACAGTAAACATACATTTACATTGTCAAAGAAAGTGTGAAATATATATATTTTTTTACATAAATCGACAAAACATACAGAAATGTGTGAACAGAGCTATGTAGCATGGCAACATTGTTATAAAATATACAATAAAAATAAGAAAGGTCGAACCCAAAAATACAAAAAAATGCTATTTAAGCTGCTGGGACCTGAACACAGTGAAGACCAGGGAACACATGAATATAATAAACGATATTCATCTGTTCACATTCTCACCTGTCTGATTGGTCAAAGGGTTTGAGTCGACAGGTTGGGCATATTCAACGTTGGCATAGATTTCCTCCATCGCTCTTGAGGATGCCAGCTATTTCCTAGGGTGAGCTCTGCAGCACAAATTACATGAAAATGACGAAACTCTTGTTGGTTATAATTTATTTCCTTTTTCTTTCAGAAAAAGAGGAAGTCACGACTTTCAGAGGTCCTAAAAAATTCACCGCCCACCGACACGGACTGTAACCGGCAGTCAAATGAACACATGCATACTAAAAGTCTCAAGTTCTGTTGGGGACACCTAGCAGATTCTCAGAGATTAATTACTTGTTGTTCTATATCACCTTTAAAATTAAATTGACCATGAAACGCAAAGCATTTCTAAGTATGATTAAAACTTTCAAACACCTCTGGAACTTGGTCGTGGTCGTGTTCGAGCATAGGGCGGTTCATAATTGTACTTTGTACCAGAACACAATAGGCCAAAGAGCTATGATCGACTCACAATAGACCAAAGAGCTATGATCAACTTTGTGGTCGTATCATCAGATCTGCAGCCATTTGTCTTGGACACTCAGGTGAAGAGAGGAGCAGAGCTTTCAACCAATCACCAACGGGTGGTGAGTTGGATCAGATGGCAGGAAGGCTGCTGGACGGACCTGGTTAACCCAAGCCTGTGGAGAGGGTGAACTGGGAACGTCTGGCTGAGGACCCTGTCCATGAGGTCCTACAACTCCCCCCTCTGGAAAAAATTCTCGTGCATCCTGCAGAAGTTTGGGGTCATGGAATCCGAGCAGGCCATTTTCAAAGCCATTTTCAAAGCTGCTGCGAAGAGCTGTGGTCAGAAGGTAATCGTTGCATGTTGTGGCGGCAACCTGAGAACCCTCTGATGGACACCAGTGGTGAAGGTAGCCGTCAAGCTGAAGAAGGAGGCCTTTTGGGCTTGGCTGGCCGAGGGGTCTCTGGAAACAGCTGACAGGTACTGGTTGGCCAGAAGGGCTGCAGCTGAGGCGGTTGCAGAAGCAAAACCCCGAGTGTGGGAGGAGTTCTGGGAGACCATGGAGAAGGACTTTGAATTGGCCTCTAGGAAGTTCTGGCAAACCGTGAGACGACTCAGAAAGGGGAAACAGGGCTTTTCTCAGGCTGTGTTCAGCAGAGGAGGAGAACTACATATTATATGGGATATTGTTGAGTGGTGGAAAGAACACTTTGAGGAACTCCAGTGGAGGAGGCAGAGTTTGAAGGCTCGGGGGAAGACTCATCCATATTCCTGGCAGAGGTCGCTGGGGTAGTAAGAAAGCTCCTCGGCGGCAAGGCAGCTTAAGCTTTAAAATGAATTAAGCTTTTCTTGTTTTGATTGAAAGCGCAATATTTTCCTCCAAAATGTTGTATGAGTAAATACATGATAAGCATAAACAAAATTTGTCTTAGGGGATTTACAGTCTCTACGATATGCACTTTTGCATATACAACCAGAGGAGTCGCCACCTGATGGACATTAGAGAGAATGCAGGTTTAAGACACTTCAGCATTTGCTTCACTGTTCAGACCTGGAGGTTGTCACCTGGGAAAAACAAAATATAAAAATATAAAGTTCGCACTACCTGTTTTTCAAGCGTGCCGACAATCACCAGATCTGCTCCTTTGTCTCTGCAGTCTTGTCTGCTCTCATCCCAGGAACCAGACTCTTCAGAGAGAAGATAACAGGAACTACTGAACTACTGAACATTATCCATCCTGCAGGACACATTTTCTCTGTAAAAGTGAAGCAAACGTAAGACATTCTAGATCACAAAAGACCCACACCCTCAAAATGAAGAAGTGGTGTGTATTTATTGACTTCCTGCTTAGACAGCTGAAGTTTTGAGTTATTGCGTGATCACTAAGACACACATCCCTTTATTTAACTTTCTGTTTCATTACCTCTCATTACTCAGAGAAATTAACTAAATACCTTTTTACATAACAGTTTATGCATCTTGCAATTACCATCTACTACATATATATTTCACATTTTATCCCTATATAACAACTTTTATTTGCATCATTTTCTTTTATATATATATTAAATGAGCATTGTTACATTACAGTCATTTACATTACAGTCATTTAGCAGGCCGCTTTTATCCAAAGCGACTTACAGGAAGTGTATTCAACATGAGTATTCAAGAGAACTACTAGTCACCAGAAGTCATAAGTGCATCTCCTTTCTTAAACAAGCATCTTAAAGCATAAACCAGAGCAAAAGTATAGTGCAGAGGCAAATTACTACGAAAACAATAATTGCAACAAACTAATACGAATACAATAAGTGCTACAAACTACTACGAATACGATAAGTGCAGTAAACGAATACGAATACAATAAGTGTAGCGAACTGATACGAATACAGTAAGTGCAACAACTAATACGAGTGCCATAAGTGCTACGAGGAAGGCTCAGGGTAGTACTTCTTGAAGAGGTGAGTTTTCAGCCTGCGCCGAAAGATGGGCAGCGACTCTGCTGTCCTGACGTCAGTGGGGAGTTCATTCCACCACTGAGGGGCCAGGACAGAAAAAAGCTGTGACCGGGTGGATCGGCCGCAGGGACCTCTGAGCGACGGGGCAACCAATCGCCCAGAGGCAGCAGAGCGAAGTGGTCGGGCAGGGGTGTAGGGCTTGACCAAGGTCTGGAGATAGGAAGGGGCTGTTCCTTTCACTGCCCTGTAGGCTAGCACCCAGTCTTAAACTGGATACGGAGAGCTCTTACAGGGAGCCATTGTAGAGAACGGAGGGAAGTTGTGTGGGAGAACTTGGGCGATTGAACACCAGACGAGCTGCAGCTTTCTGGACAAGCTCCAGAGGTCTGATGGCCCGACGCCGGGGCTCCGGCAAGTAGTGAGTTGCAGTAGTCCGGGCGAGGGAGATGACAGAGCCTGGATGAGCACCTGCGCCGATCTCCTCCAGTGAGGAAGGGAGAATCGTTGTAGGAAGCTTGACATTTCAGTTTTTCAGGACTGCTTCTCTGTAGTTGTGCCTATAAATATAAATAACTCCTCATGCTTCCTTATTTAAAGGGTGTGTAGTGAAGTGACTCCTGCACTCGACTATCAGAACAATATTTGATCAAATGACTAATTACTTACAGACATATTTCTACCTCAGATAAAATCAAAAAGGATAGCAACATAAAAAAAAAAAAGAAAACTGGAAAGAAAAATTATTGAATCTGAAAAACCTCAAGACATTTACATTTAAGATAAGATAAGATAAGATAATCCTTTATTAGTCCCGCAGCGGGGAAAATTTAGATAGATTAGATAGTTTCATTCATGTAACAAACAATAAGGAAACAAAACAAGAATAACTGCAAATTCTTAATAATCTAAATAATCTAAATAAATAAAATATTATAAGTCAGCAAAAAGCCTGGAAAATTGCGTAACTTGAAAAATGAGTTTTAGTTAGATTTATTTAAAACCTGTAACAAATGAGAAAACAAAACAGGAATAATAAATAAAAAATAAAAAAACTCTGGCTCTTAGCTATAAAAATAGATGCAACCAAGACCTGGAAAAGGTGCCTTTTGCATTAATACATTCATCTTTCAGTAATGTTGAATGTAGTTTACAGAGCTGATATAAAAGTGTCATATATTCAAGGTGGATGACCCAGCAGAACCCACACAGACAAGCATTCACTCTGACTGCATGAATGCTGAAGTCTCTCCATCTCTTTGGTCATTTAACTGAGGCTGGTGTTCAGCAGGTCTCTCTCTTTGGACACGGAGGAGAGCGTGTCATTTTTTTTAATATTTACGTCTGTAGATCTTTTCCTAAATTCACTAAAAGACCCAATAAGATAAAGTTTTATTTGCATATTTCAAAACAACATTTAAGAAAATTTAAATTTCTTTAATTTGAGTTAAAATTTCAGGTTAGAATTTGGATAAAGATCAGACTCACAGTGGACACCGATTCCAACGAGTCCAGCCAGCAGGAAAACACTCAGCAGCCCCAGAGAGAGAACAACAGCTCTATGAGATCTGATCTCTGAGCTGCTGGGACCTGAACACAGAGTCAATACAGTCAATCATTCAAACAGTGATCAGATGATGATCTACAGACTCAACATTCTTACCTGTGTGAGTTCTTGAAGGTCTTGAGGAAACTTGAGATTTTCATATTCAGTGTTGACGTAGATTTCCTCCATCGCTAAAAAAGATGGCCAGCTATTAAATGATGAACGTGTCTAAATGTTTTACCCTCTGAGGAAGTCACAAGTTTCAGAGTTGTGGTAAAAATAGTTTCTATGATGATCCTCTCCCACAATACTGTCAGACACACCATATCTATCAATATATGTCTGCTATCCTTTTATTGTATTAAATGTTATCCATTACAAAGGGGCTTTATTGGCATGGTAAACATACATTTACATTGTCAATGATATTGTGAAATAAAAACTAAAAATTAACATGAATCTACAAAAAACTGGGAATACAGTAATGTGTGAACAGGCACATGTAGCATGGCAACATTGTGATAAAATGTATAATAAAAAATCAGTAAAGTTGAAACCAAAAATACAAACAAAATTGCTATTTGAGCTGCTGGGACCTGAACACAGTGAAGACCAGGGAACACATAAATATAATAAAGTATATTCATCTGTTCACATTCTCACCTGTCTGATTGGTCAAAGGGTTTGAGTCGACAGTTTGGGCATATTCAACGTTGGTATAGACTTCCTCCATAAGCTCTTGAGGATGCCAGCTATTTCCCAGAGGGTGAGCTCTGCAGCACAAACCACATGAAAATTATGAAACTCTTGTTGGTTATTATTTATATCAGAAAAAGGAAGTCATGACTTTAAGAGGTGCTAAATCAATTCTTCATCCCCCCACCGACCGGACTGTAACCGGCAGTCACATGAACACATGCACACTAAAAGTCTCAAGTTCTGTTTGATTGGGATTCAAAAATGCATTTCTGGCTTTTGATAACATCTAAACCAAAGCAAATAAAGGAATGCACAAATTTAAAAACTACCGGGACTTTGAGTCTCTGAGTAATCGAAAATAAAGTACTGCACTACCATTCATGACCTCAAGAATTTCATTTACCATGAAATGCAAAGTCGTAAAGTAAAATTAAAACTTTCAAGCATCTGGAACTTGGTCTGTGTTGGAAAAATCCAGCAAAGAAAATAAAACCTATAGGGTATTTTACCTTGGTGAGTTACAAGGTAAGAAAACCTCAAAAAAGAGCTTATTGGTTGGTGGTTGCTATACATTTTTTGATGTCTCTGCTAAAAGAAACTAGGAAGGCCATTTTGTGAAATCGTACTTTGCTCTTCTGCTGAAGGTTAAAAGAAAAGTATTTAACTGACAAACAGCAAGTTACAATTTCGAATATCTGTTTTGCTTCTCTTTGGCGGCACCTTTGGTCATATGTGGTAATTGCAGGTGTGTATTCACATCCCAGAGATGCAAACAGTGTCTTTCTGTGTGAGGAAGCCTGACTGGAGTGGCTAAGAAAGGGAACAGAGCAGGCTGACAAGACTGATACAACACAGGTGATCCACAGAGAAAAGATGGGAAAACCACCGAGAATATGAGTCCAACTACCACAGGACAAAAGAGGCTGAGAATTTCTAAATAAAACAGGAAACCAACTAAATCAAAACCAAGATCGTGACAGAAACCCTGGTGCCTGTGGCTCTGGAGACTGGGAATTCGGATCTGAATACCAGCTGAACAGGGGCTACGGGCCCAGGAACAAGAAACTAGGGAAAAGATGTACCAATCGGGAACAGGAACTGGGAGAAACTCTGAGCAGGGACAGTAACAGGGGACAGTAACCTGAGGTTTAACATTGAGGAAGGTCATGTTAAACATAGCCTACTTAAACGTATCATCTGACACACCAAACAGGAACAGTTTGGGACAAGTCCCTTTAATGAGGAAGTACTGAAGTCATTTTCAATTACGTGAAATAAATATGCTGTATATCGCTGTATACATGTTATTTGAGGAGGTTCATTCAAGCTAGGTGTGTTGGTGAATGTGAGAATTTTTTGAAGTCCTCTAAATTCAAAGAGAAATGAAAACAGCTTGATCAACTTTATTATCTAATAAGTTTGTTTCAGGGTCAAGCTTCATTAACAATCACACTGAGATCTCGATACCTGACCTCCAACCCTTTACGTGCACTCTCTCCTTCTCTCTATATACATCACACACACCAAGAAACAATTTAAGGCCTTTTGCATGTTCACAATAACTTTCAACAGATGTAATATTTAAAATACTAAGCCAGTTTTTCACAGATCCATTGCAGAGCTTTATCACACCGCAGATCATTCCATTTTGTTTCTGTGTTCTCCCATATGCGATTTCAACACAGTCCTCTTCACCCCACTGTGGATCTCCTCCACCGTTATCAGGCGGACTTATCCAGTACCTAGGAGGTGATTAAGCTGGTGAATATTCACAGGATTTTCCCCGAACCAAAGTGTCCAAAAGAACATTTAATAACAGAACCTAAAATAAAAGATGTGGATTTTTATGTTCCAACCAAATTAGTTTAATTCTCCGTGTAGGAGGCAACGCTAGCAAGAAAATGATTTGACTTGAGTCTGATTTTGATAATTGTTTTGTGATAATAAGACTTGTACCTAAAATAAACCTAATAGGTGAAGCAAAAGCTGTTTATGTGTCTATATTCACAATATTAACATTTGTTGTGTGTCTTACTTCACAGTGTCAGTCAGTGGAGTTCCATCAATCCATGTCCAGGTGCCCTCGTTGTCTCTGTCACTTAAACCAATCCACGTGCGTTTCCTGATGATGCTACTGAGGAATTCCTGTTCAAGATCAAAGGACAGAAAGTCTGTATTTATGTTTAAGTTTTATTACATATTGCAAATGCAAGGATTCATCTGAACAATCACAAGAATTCACATTAAAATCGTATTCGCTCAAAAATATGTGATATTATTATCAATACAGCTGATACATAGTTAATGTTGAATCAGAATCATATATCCACATCTGTATGGAATACATATCCAGTTTATATACAGAGTAGAAAAAAAACCCAAAAACAAGATGGGAGGGCATGAATATCCACAAAATAAAAATGTGAAATTCTTTCCAGAATAAAAAGTACATGTACAATAAAAAAAAGTGCAGGGTGAGAAAAAGGAGCAGGCATAATCGGTGGCGGAATAAGTACTCAGATTTTTACTGAATTAAAAGTAGAAATAGTACAGTGTGAAAATACTATGTTACAAGTAAAAGTCCTTCATTTAATATTTTTAGTAAAAGTACAAAAGTTTACTTAAAATAACAAAAGCAAAGGTACTCATTATGAAAAAAGGCCCATTTAGGAATAATATAATATACTTTAATATGAATATTATTATTAGAATTGTTATTATATTATTGTTTATTTATTTCTTTTAAAGTACAATATTTCCTCCAAAATGTAGTATGAGTATATATGAATTAATTAGCATGAAAGAGAAATACTCAAATTTGCCTCAGAGGGCTTTACAGTCTCTACGATATGCACTTTCGTCTGTCACCATCTTGTTTTTTGCAACCAGAAGTGACACAAGAAGGTGGAGCCATAAAACATATTTAGTTGACAGAAATGTTACAAATCACTTTGATGAACTGAAAACACTGTGTGATAGGGTTTAAGTTGTAAGACGAGGACACAGACGGACAACTCCCAATCAGACTGGATCCCCTGCTTTATCACCTGAACATCATGACGTTGTCACTTGGGAAAAACTAAATATAAATATAGAATTTCACAATACCTGTTCTACAAGCGTGTCTACGATCACCAGATCTGATCCTTTGTCTCTGCAGTCTTGTCTGCTCTCATCCCAGGAAGCAGACTCTCCAGAGAGAAGATAACAGGAACGACTGAACATCCTCCATCCTGCAGGACACGATTTCTCTGTAAAAGTCGAGCAAACAAAATACATTCAGGGTCACACAAGACCCACTCACTCAAAATGATGAAGTTAGCGGTTGTTGGTTTTTGTTAACTTATCTCTTGAGATCTGAGGCGCATCACTATGACACTTATTCAATTACTGTCTTAGTGCCTGTTTAAATCTTTGTATATGATATTCGTTGCTCCTCAGTAAGCATAGAAACTGATTACATTCATGTTTACAGAACACACTCATCATTTTCCAATAACTTTCTTCCACAAATGTATATATATTTTTTTTTTGTGTTAGATTGTATCCGTATTTTTGAACTTTTGTGCAATTTTATGTCTTAGATTCACACTTTTACTTTACTTTTACTACTTATTTTTTGCATGGTTTTCTTTTCATATATATTAAATGAGTATTGTTGTAGGGATCCTGAAATCCTAAATTTTCATTGCAAGCAACTACTTCTCTGTAGTTGTTGTCCATATAACAATAATTAACTCTGTCTGTAGTGTAGTGACTCCTTGCACGACTACCAGACCAAATACTTATTGGATCAAATGGCTAAATATTTATAGCATTATTTCTTTATCACATTGGAACAAAAGGGAAGGCAATATAAAAAAATGAATCCTGAAAAGCAAAAATAGTATAACATGAAATTCCCTAGGATGTTTACATTTGACAGTTTTAAACATGTAACACATAATAAGAAAACAAAGCAAGAATAATTATAATAAACTAAATAAATAAAACAATTGTATATATCCACTTAGGAGAAGGCAGAAGTAAACACTTATATGGTCCTAACCCTTTCTATAACTTCAATATTGCACTAAATGTTTCTCACAGTTACTCATATTGTCCTTAAGTCGGTCAGAATCTTTTATGGAAATGAAAGTGTTTCAAATGTAGAACTGTTTCTATGTATTTAAGGAACAGCTGAAGTGAAAAAAGTCTGTTCACATTGGAAGTTATAACTTAACTGTTGCATAGAACTGTTAGAACTTCACACAGTGGCAGAGGCCACATTTAAATTGGACTAAAATTCAGGCTTTTAGCCTTAAAATAGATGCTACCAAAACTTGGACAGTGTGAATTGTGCATTAATGCAGTTATGTTTAAATAAAGTTATTTGGACAGGGAAAACAGACTGTAAATGTTTTATAGAACTGATATAACAGTGTCATATGTTCAAGGTTCATGACCAGCAGAACCCACACAGACAAGCACTCACTCTGTTGAGATGAAAGCTGAAGTCTCTCCATCTCTTTGGTCACTTTAGTGAGGTTGTCGTTCAGCTGGTCTCTCTCTTCGGACACGGAGGACAGCTTGTCATCCATGACCCGGAGACGCTCGGTCAGGTTGGCTTTGATAGTGGAGAGATCTGCAGCTGATCCACGCACTGAGTCATGGTCTGAAATTAATCATGATAAAAACACCTCATGTTTTAATACTGATGCTAATTTAAAGTGAGACGCTACAGGCAAAAACTTTGAGTTACTTTACTTCCTCTTCTTTCACAGTAGTGGAGAGAAAACATCCAAAATACACATTCAGGTGTTTATTTTACTACTTTGTCTGGTTGTGTCTGTAAAGATCTTCTAAATTCACCAAAAGTTACCATTAGATAATGCCTCATTTAAATAATTAAAGATAATATTTCAGTAATGATAGTAATGCTCCTGATCAACTAGAAATTTAACAAGCAAAACTAAAAAAAATGACAAAAGTCAAGAAAGGAGAGTGTTATGGAGAAACAAGGATGAGATAAAACTGGTGAAGAATTCAGGTTAAAATTTGGATGAAGATCAGACTCACAGTGGACACCGAGACCAACGAGTCCAGCCAGCAGAAGAACACTCTCAGCAGCCCCAGAGAACAACAGCTCTATGAGATCTGATCTCTGAGCTGCTGGGACCTGAACACAGAGTCAATACAGTCAATCCCATTAAACAGTGATCAGATGATGATGTACAGACTCAACATTCTTACTAATGTGAGTTCTTGAAGGTCTTG